>NC_061116.1:169788843-169855775 GCF_002878395.1 Capsicum annuum
GAAGCTGAAGGACCTAATAGTATATGGAATAGTAATAGTATTGGGGGCTCAAAACTCAGCATCTGCTTCTTCGGAACCAAATCATTCATGAACTTTACATAGACAAGCATCTGATCCAATGCTTCCATAAAAAGGATAATAGTAGACGATTTATTCAACATTAACATGAATTTCTAATATTTCCTTCTTCCTTCTTCTTATTTAATCTCTGAAGAAAGTTGGAGGATGTCATGGAATAGTTTTAATACAGGCTCGACTATCTTCCCCTTTTCTTTATACTTCTTAACTCATTTATCTACATCCATTGATTTCTATGATGTATCACCATTAGTCACTACTTCTCAGATTCCACTTCAGGTGCATTACCAATAGCTAGGTAGTGACTGTCATTCTTTGAATTATGAACAACATCCCTCGAACCAGTGCTTGTTTGATATCGATTTAAAGTATCCAAAATTTGAAAAAACTAATGCTCAATCTTCTTAATTGGGGTAGCATGCGATTCTACTTTCTAGATCAACATTGATAAATCTACCTTAATCTCCTTAATATATCTATCTTGATTCACTGAACCCTTGACTATTTTAGCAAGCAATGCATCCATCCTTGAGTCAGCATCAAAATTCCTTAGTGGAACATAAACACCACTCTTCTCCTTAAAATCATCCTTTATTCGCCAATCACCATCTCGCTCTCTGCTCTTACCCCTATACCTTTCCCCATAATAGTTTCAACCTTGATTCTCTTGTCTCAAGATCTAAGTTTCTTGACAAGACCCTTGACCCTTGGCTCAAAAAACTGCCATCTCTCCATCCAGGTACTTTATTTTCTCATTATTATCAAACTCATACTACCTAGAAGATTTACCTTGTGTGCCCATAACATTCACATTTTCCACTCCTAAAGCTGCAAACTACTTATAATGTAAAACCCTGGTCTGAAAATCTCTGAGCATCATACGACTTATCACTTTGAGCCGTATACACAATATACGAGTAGTATGCTGAAGTCGTATCTAAGATAGTGTGGTGTGGTTGACATTTTGTTTAGGGTATGAATCAACCCATAGGAGTCGTAAGATCATCATACGAGTCATATGAAGAAAGTCGTAGGTTCATTAGTGTACTCTTCCTAAAACTTTGTCCAAGATATGAGTAGGAGGCTAAGAGTGGTATAAAGACGATGCTAGTCATAAGTGTAACTCGTATATTGACCAATGGGCACCCTACTTGAGTCTGCTAAGATTATAAGTTGAGGAGTTAAGTCTTACCTTACCATATGAGTTGTATGGTTGACTCATAAAAACTGACGAGTATTTGATGAGAAGTTAAGTTAAAGGGACTTTTAGTCTTTTCCCTCGTACAACTCCCAACCCATGACCCTATACTCAATAAAAAGATATTATATTTTCCCATACTCAAATACTTAACACGATTATTTCCTCTTTCGTTCTCAAGAAGACAAGATTAGAGTTTCTCACCAAGACATCTCTCAAGTCCCAAAGATCAAGTCATCTTCTCAAGCCAAGAAATTCAAGGCATGTGGGATTTATGAGCAAGGATATTCTTTTATCCTTGTTCCCGAAAACATATTTTAAAGTTAAATTTACATAAATTGCAATTAGGGTTCATACAAAATTCTTATACTCTTGATTTTATAATCTCATCATATGATTTAAAGATGGATTTGTACAAGAAATACTTTTATTCATGTTTTGAGTCACATTATTGCTATATGACATGATCTTATTATCTTGACTTAAAATTTGATGGGTTGATAAAAAATTTCAATGTAAACTTTAAAGCATGATGTCGTGTTACAAGTTATATGAAAGAAAGCATGAAATTTAAGTCATAAGTATAAGAACAATGTTTACAATAAATTTTGATGTTTTGATCTATTGACAAGACTTGAAATACATAAATTTGTTCCTTCTGATTATGATTTAAGCAAAGAGAAGCATAACTGGTTTTTAGTATATAAACTTTTATGTTATTTTAAGGTGGATTTCTTAAGTATGAGCACATATATAAACTTTGGGAGTAGTATTTATCACTGAGACTGGAAAGCGAATAAGCGTACCCTAAATTACTAAAAACTATGAGCCAACGTAGATTAAGTATTTTTCCTAATATGGATGAAGTAAAGACTAGTGATCACTAAGTGAAGGTTCTATTTTGATTGCAAGGGTAGGAAAACTCTCCCCAGCATGGGTAAGAAGTTGGACTCCATGGTAGCTCTCATGGTTTATCTCGCTTGGAAGAATATCCCATAAGCAAGATTAAAAGTAAAGATTTTAGAAACTAAGCATTATAGCTCATTAAGTTTACTCATATGTTTCATTATTTTATGTTGTACGATTTGCAGTATTAAGTTTTTACTCAAGTTCAGGGTGAATCATTTACGATTAGCATGCTTCATTTGAAAGTTTGCATATATATATATATATATATATAATTATTTCTTGTTTTACTTCTGCATTCACCCTCACATGCTGAGTACATTCAGGAGGTACTAACCCATACGTATGTCTATGTGCTACATTGTCTTATATTAAAGGTACTGGTGCTCTTCTCCAGCTGAACGATTGACCTTGGCATCATTACCTGTATCCTTACTTTTTGTGAGTCCTCATAGTTCGAGGGACCAGTTTATTAGATTTTTATTATTGATGATAGTATTTATTATTTGATTTTAGTTTATGTTCGGGTCCACTGAGGTCTATCTCAGTGGATCTCTAGTCTTCAGTAGAGGCTTGTAAGACTGTTTAAGTATAAGTTTAAGAATTTTCTTTAAGGATTACCAGTTAAAGGGTTATCTTAATATAAGGATTTGTTTACCTTTATCCCTCTATGAACGTATATTAGTTCATCCTTTTCATGTTAGTTCTAAGCTGAAATTTCGTAGCCTTAAGCATGGGTTAGCTTGAGACTATTTGTAGCTTTGAGCACAGTGTTACATCCAGGGGGTACTGCCGGGGCATTACAAACTGGGTATTATAGCCAAGTTTTGAAGAGTCCTAGGAAGTTAGACAAGTCGCATTACGTAGTGTCTTGATCATGGATGTGAAGCACACCACATTTATAAGAAAGAGGCTGCAGAACGATACAGGAATTATCAGTTCTATCGTGATCTATCATGCTTATAGTTGTCTCTATCTTCCTTAACTCATGCTTTTATGTGACTGAATATGCCTCCTCGTAGAGTCGACGTACACAGAAATGGTGACCAACCACCCCTATATGCCGACCCTTTGAATGAGAATGTATCTCATGTTGAATTTTAGACTGCCTTTCAAGCATTGGCCCAAGCTGTGAATGCCAATGTTCAGGGGAACCAGAAGGAAGTGGTCCTACTTTAGCAGAATAGTGATTTAGCTATATCTCAGATTTGGGACTTTATGGGGATTAAAACACATGAGTTCCATGGGTTAAAGTTGGATGAGGATCCTTAACTCTTTATTGATGAGGTGAGAAAGATGATTCAGATTATGCAGCTTACTGAAGAGAAAAGTATATAGTTGGTATCTTATAGGTTAAAGGATGTTGCTTATGATTGGGTTACTATGTTGAAGGACGGTAGGGGTGAAAATATAGCTCCTATAAGTTGGCAGGAGTTCCAAAATGCTTTTCTAAATAGGTTCTTTTCGCGAGATATAAGGAAGACTAAGGTGGAGGAGTTCATCAACTTGAGTGACATGACCAAAACCAGGGCCTCATCATCCCGAGGTGCCTCAAGCCCAACCTTGACCAGAGACCACCCCCCAGTACCCCACCATAACCGCCCTCTACCCCATAATCAAATATATATATATATATATATATAATCCAAAACAAAATGTAAGCATCATAAATCAAATAAGTACAAACAGTGCCAGCCGTAATACCAATACCAATGCCAAAGATGACACCAATACCAACACCGCCCATACCAACCCAAAGTAATCCTACAAATCTCTAACCTGAAGTAAAACAATATTCAGTTGGAAGATTCCCCCGACAATAGCCAAAAGAAAACTCTATGAAATGACAAAAGTATGTAAGGAAATCCATAGCATAAAATAGAGCTTTCCGAAGGATGGAAGCTTACCATTTTAATCCAACACAAGCTGATCCCAAATACGATAACTAAAAAGAAAGAGTAGAATGGTTGGTTCTTGAATCGCATGGCGATACAACTCCCGAATACGGGTTAGTGAGTGAACGCTAGCATGTACTCAAGATAAGGATAAAATAATACCAACCTTTAAAACCAAGTAAAAACCATATGTATACAAAACCATACATATATATATAATCCATGATGGGAAAGGGAATTAGGTTAAGTGTAGATTAACCATCCTAGAACCACTATGGGTGATATGGGTAAAGTATTACTCGCTAAATATAGTGTAATACCCCAAATTTTTCCTAAGCTTAATTTCTCCTCGGGAAGGTTAAGGAGTGACATCCTAAGTGAGTATCATGTTAACCATATAGAATTTCCCAAATTTTGACTTTTTATCACATGGAAAATTTGATAAGCTTTCCATCGATCTAAGATTCGCCCAAATCCGATAGGTGGGAAAGAAGTTATGGCTAATTTAAGTCCTAGTCATAAAACAATGTCATTTTAGTTCTTGGTGCATCGCGGAGAGGGCCTATTTGATAATTGTCAAATTCCAATGGAACTCTGCGATAGTGGTGCGACATGGAGGACCCCGATTTCCCAATAGTCAATTTTTCGTGGCCTAGTGCGATTGTGATGCGTGGAACTAAAGATCCAAGTCCCAACCAGGGAGAAAACGCGATGGCTCTGCATTGCGGTGACTCCCAGATTCCCATTTTTCAATTTCGAGTGAGCCACCATGATAGTGGCGCATCACGGTGGCCCATAAAATTGGCTTCCCAGTTGAATTTTTCCAACTTTGTACAGAAGTTAAAAAGGGCACTTTGGACATTTTCCAAGCCTCTAAAACCATGCAAACACCAAATTAAAATCATTTACAAGAATTCTATGAAGTTTTTCTCAAGTTTTCTGTCAACAAAAACCCTAAGTATCTAAAACCTCTTCGAAGAATCTCAAGAATCCACCATATATTTTCTAAATTGAGTTAAGATTCAAGGTTCCCAAGTCAAGGGCTTCAAGAATCCTTATTCAAGAGTACGAATAGAGTCCAAAAAGTGAGAGTTCATCCAAAGCTTCTAATTCAAGGTATGTAGGATTTTGAACAAGGGTAATCCTTTCACCCTTGTGCCCAAAGGCTTATTTAAACTATAATTTTCTGTAATTTATGAGATTTCATATGAAATTGAATTGAGGTTTTTGACCCATTGTTATTGGATGCAAGATTTTGATGTTTTCCATGAATTGAGAGTCTAATGGCATGATTTTTATATGTTTTCTTGAGAAATTGCAGCTAGGTCTATAACCCATGATTTTAATCCTTGAGAAGTTAATAGTTGAAATGTTTGAGATATTGAAGTATATGAGTATGTTGAGATTATGAGCTAAATTGCTGTAAACTCTAGATTTCTATATGATTTATAAATCTATATGCTATCTAAGATGCATTTTGATGAGTTTTAACTTGAGATTGAATTATGGATCACTAGCCCTACTTAAGACTTGCAATTTTATGAACTCTCGTGCTATAAACAACCATTATTTGAGTATTCTGAGATTATTGAGAAATTTTTTGACCTAATGGTCATAGATCTTTAAAATCCACTTCACTACATGAGATTATAGATTTGATTATTGGGTTCTTGTGAACCATGAGATTATTTTAAAAGTGAATTTTCATGAGATGAGTGAGATAAACTAAAGGGAGAAGTATTTAGCACCGAGTTGGGTAAGTTACTATGGTTTCTTACCCCAGAACTATGTGCCACCGTAGGTTTGAAATTTTGGGGCTAAGGCCGAGATGATTGGGCCTAAGGCTCAGATAAGTGATCACTGAGTTGAGATTATACTCCTTGGAAAGAGTATGACGCCTCTCCCCAACGTGAGGTTTCTTCCTTAGGAGGACAAAACGTTGGACTTCATGTAACTTGCATGGTTTATGTCGGTTAAGAGAACCTCCCTAAACTAAAGTATATTCCATTAAGATAGAATATTTTCCCTAAAGCTTGGGGATGAGATATTTTCTAAAATGCATGAACTTCTTTGAGTATTTTCCAAAGATGAAAGTAGTTTTCTCTACTAATACGAGTTGATTACCGGTTTTCAAACCAAAGTTATATGGTTCTGAGTTCCAAGTTTTGAGTTCAAAAGAGTTATAAGTTCTTGAGCATTAAAGAAATTTTGCTCCCCATGAGATAGATGCATGAGTTAAAATTATTGTTTAAAGTTTCCTTCAACCTATGAGTAATGACAAAAAGAGAAGAGTACAGAATTTAAAGCCAAAGTATAATTACTCACGAGATTTGTATTACATGCTTCATTCTACATGATTTATGAGCTTTACATTTTATACTTATTCAAGCCATGTGAGTCATTCCTATTTACATGCATGATTTTATTAAAGAGTATTGACATTGTTTTATGTAAATGCATACACCCGCACATACTCAGTACATTCCCAAGTATTGATCCACATATTCTCCTATGTGTAACATTACCTTATAATATAGGTTCAGGTGCTTAGTCTAATCTCACTAGTGATTCTCGAGTACCTTTGTCTATATTTCTCCAGTGGTGAATCCTCATGGTTCGAGGGCCTATCTTTAGATATTTCAGTATTTGAGTGGTTATGTTATTACTTTCACTCCAGTTTGAGTCAGATGGGGACCTATCCCAATGGCTCTCTAGTTCATGGAGTAGTAGATGCTTTCTCAAACTAGTTATCAAATTGTGGTTGTATTGAGATTTCCAGTATTATAGTTATTTGGACCAAGTATTATCTTTGTGTTTCCTTTCATTTGATATGACAGTGCCAGTGTTTTGTATATTCCTTATTGAATGAGTTATTATAAGTAGTGATAGGCTCAAAGGGTTAGCTTGGAGCTACTTGTAGCCTTAAGCACTGTGTGATATCCCGGGACCCATTTTGGGGCATTATAAACTTGGTATTAGATCCTAAGGTGTTAAAGGAGTCCTAGGGAGTCTGACAAGCCATGTTGAGTAGAGTATTGATCATCAGTGTGTAACTCGCCACATCTATGAGCAAGAGGCTACAATACATTTTTTAAAAAGTTGCTTCTTTCTTTCAGATTCTATCGTGCCTACAGTTGTCCCTCTTATCTAATAATTTGTGCTCTTCTATTTTAGAAAATACCTCTCCGAAGAGTGAATGCCTATGAAAATGATGATGAGCAACCCCCACCTGTGGATTTTTTAAATGAGACTATGTCTCATGCTGAGTTTTAGATGGCCTTTCAGGCATTAGCCCAAGCAGTCACCACTAATGTTCGGGCCAATAACCAGGCCATAATTATAAATCAGCAGGGAGGTAATTTAGCTATTGCTAGGATCTATGATTTCATGTGGATTAATCTGCTAGAGTTTTATGGGTCCAAGGCTGGTGAGGACCCATAGTTGTACCTTGACGAGGTGAGAAAGATCACATAGGTGATGCATATTTCTGAGGAAGAAAGTGTTGAGTTGGCATCTTACAGGTTGAAGAACATTACTTATGACTGGGTTGTATCATGGAGGAAAGGTAGAGGTGAGGATGTTGCTCCTATGACTTGGCAGGTGTTCCAAGATGCATTCTTGGACAAGTTCTTTCCGCTTGAGAAGATGGAAGCAAAGATTGATGAGTTTATGAACTTGAGGCAGGGATCCATGACTGTTAAGGATTACTACTTGAAGTTCAACTAGTTTGCCAAGTATGCTCCTAATTTTATTTCTCACACTCGATCTAGTATAAGAAAGTTTGTGACAGGTGTTTTCGATTTGGTGCTAAAAGAGTGCAGGACTACGATGCTGCATAGGGATATGGATCTATGTAGGTTGATGATACATACATAACAGATAGAGACGAATAAGATTATAGAAAAGGAGAGGGTGAGGGGTAACAAGAGGGCTAGATTTGAGCATCATGGGTATAGTCAGCCTAGGTTCCATTGAGGAAACCGCCCTCAAATTTAGAGATGTTCGTCTATTCCAATGTGTTCATCAGCTAGTGCTCCCATGCCTAGAGGTAGGAAGGAGCAAGGAAGAAGTTCTCTTATGTCTAGGTCACAGAACAGTGTTAGTAACAGGCCCTATTATCCTTCTTATGCTAAGTATAGTAAGGATCATCCCTATGAGTGTTTCACAGATCTTAGGAGTTGTTTTGGTTGTGGCAAGTAGGTCCACAGCCTTAGAGATTGTCCGCATACTAGGCAGGGTACCAAAGATGCCCGACCTCAGGCATAGACTACTAGTACACCAGCTCTTGTCCCTCATCCCGCCCCTACTTAAGGTGCTTAGTCTAGCACTACTGGCGGTCAACGGCACAATATATTCTATGCCTTACCATCCCATTAGGAGCAGGAGGACTCTACTGATATTGTTACTGGTATGATCCGCGTCTTTGGTTTTGATGTTTATGTGTTGTTGGACCCCGGGTCAAGCCTCTCCTATGTGACCCCACTTGTGACTGTGAATTTTAAAATAATTCCTGAAAAGATTCCTGAGACTTTCCTAATCTCCACACCCCTAGGGAATTCAGTTATTACTAAACAAATATATAGAAATTATCCCGTTACTTTTCTTCATAGAGTCATACTTGCTGATTTGATAGAGTTAGACAAGGTATATTTTGACATTATTCTGGGTATGGATTGTCTTCATTGTGGTTATGCATCTATAGACTGTCGTACCCATGTGGTCAAATTTTAATTCCCTAATAAGACAGTTTTTGAGTGGTCCAGGAGTTCGGTATCTCCCAAGAGTTATTTTATCTCCTATTTCAAAACCAAAAAGCTAGTATCCAAGGGTTGCATCTGTCACCTAGTTAGAGTCAAAGACACTAAGTTCGAGGCTCCAACTATTCAGTCAACCAATATTATTAATGAGTTTTTAGGTGTTTTTTTGGAAGATCTCCCAAGGGTACCTCCCAATAGAGAGAAAGAGTTTGGGATTGACCTTCTTCCCGACACTCATCCCATCTCTATTCTGCCACATCGTATGGCACCTACTGAGCTTAAGGAGTTGAAAGAGAAACTCAAAGATCTTTTAGACAAAGGTTTCATAAGGCCCAGTATTTCTACTTGGGGCAAACCTGTTCTATTCGTGCAGAAGAAAGATAGTTCTTTGCGTATGTGCATTGACTATCGCCAGCTTAACAAGGTCACAGTCAAAAATAAGTATTCCCTTCTGAGAATTGATGACCTGTTTGATCAGTTGCAAGGTGAAAGTTATTTCTCCAAGATAGACCTTAGATCCGTCTATCATCAACTTAAAGTGAGGGAATGTGATATTCCAAAGATAGCCTTCTGAACCCGCTATGTTTACTTTGAGTTTCTAGTCATGTCTTTCGGGCTAACCAATGCCCCAGCAGCTTTTATGGACCTCATCAATTGAGTGTTCAAGCAATATCTTTATATGTTTGTCATAGTGTTCATAGATGACATCTTTGTCTACTCCCGCAGTGAGCATGATCATGAAGATCACCTTAGAATTGTCTTCCAAGGTCTTAGAGGCCACCAGTTGTTCACTAAATTTTGTAAGTGTGAATTTAGGCTAAGGTCTGTGGCCTTTATGGGTCATATTATTTCAATCGAAGATCTTAGAGTTGATCCCCAAAAGACAGAAGCTATAAAAAATTAGCCTAGATCTATCTCTCTTTTGATATTAGAAGTTTTTGGGTCTAGCGGGCTACCACCACCATTTTGTTTAAGGTTTCTCCTCCATTACGTATCCCATGACCTGATTGACCCAAAAGAAAGTTAAGTTTCAGTGTTTGGATTCCTGAGAGAAGAGTTTTCAGGAGTTGAAGACTCAATTTATTTCAACCCCGGTGTTGACTTTACATGATGGTATAGATGATTTTGTGGTGTATTGTGATGCCTCTAGAATTGGTTTGAGTTGTGTGTTGATTCAAAGAGGTAAGGTTATATCTTATGCCTCTAGACAGTTGAAGCCACATGAGAAGAATTACCTAACCCCTGATCTTGAGTTAGCTGTTGTGGTCTTTGCTTTGAAAATCTGGAGACACTATCTTTATAGTTTTCATATTGATGTGTTTAATGATCATAAGATCCTGCAGTATGTGTTTACTCAGAGAGAGTTGAATCTTAGGTAGAGGAGGTGGTTAGAGTTGTTAAAAAACTATGATATGAGTGTGTTGTATCACTCGGGCAAGGCCAATGTAGTGGCGGGTCCCCTTAGCAGATTGTCTATGGGTAGTGTTGCTCATGTAGAGAAAGGTAAGAAAGAGTTAGCTCATGATGTGTATTGTCTGGCTATATTTGGTGTTAGGTAGCTTGATTCAGCTGAGGGAAGTACTTTGGTGCAAAGTAGATCTGAATCCTCTTAAGTTTCAAAAGTAAAGGAAAAGCAAGATAGAGATCCTACTTTGGTAAGATCGAAGGAGGCAGTTAAGGACCAAAATGTAGAGGTTTTCTCCTAAGAGGGAGATGGCGTGTTGAGATTGCAGGGTAGATTATGCATTCCGTGTGTTTATAATTTGAGGCAGAGGATTATGACTGAAGTGCATGGTGTGAGGTATTCAATTCATCCTGACACTATCAAGATGTACCGTGACTTATGGGAAATCTATTAGTAGAATGGTATGAAGAAGGATTTAGCTAAGTTTGTAGCAAAGTGTGCAACGTGCTAATAGGTTAAGGTAGAGCACCAAAGACCTAGTGGTATGATACAAGAGTTTGGTATACCTACTTAGAAGTAGGAGGTGGTGAATATGGACTTTGTGATCGGGTTACCTCTTTTGCGCCGTCATCATGATTCCATTTGCGATGTTGTAGACAGGCTGACTAAGTCCATGCACTTCTTTCCCATGCATACATCTTATACAGCTGAGGATTATACTAGATTGCATATCCGGGAATTGGTTAGGCTGCACAGAGTTCTGTCGTCTATCATTTCGGATAGGGGTACTCAATTTACTTCTCAATTTTGGAGATCATTTCAATAGGTTATTGGCACCCAAGTTCATTTGAGTTTCGATTTTCATCCACAGACATATGGTCAGGACAAAAGAACCATTCAGACCCTAGAAGATATGTTGAGTGCGTGTGCACTTGATTTCAAAGGTAGTTGGGATGAGCATTTTCCATTGATAAAGTTTACCTATAACAATAGTTACCATTCTAGCATCGAGATGTATCCATTTGAGGCCTTGTATGGTAGAAGATATAGATCACCCATAGATTGGTTTGAAGTGGGTAAAGTTGTCGTGATTGGGCTTGATACAATATTTGAAGCTATGGAGAAAGTTAAGTTGATTAGAGAGAGGTTAAAGGAAGCTCAGAGTCATCAAAAGTCATAAGCCGATGTGAGGAAAAGAGATCTTGAGTTTTAAGTGGGTGATTTGGTGTACTTGAAGATTTCACCCATGAAAGGGGTGAAGAGGTTTGGTAATAAAGTAAAGCTTAGTCCCCATTATGTTGTTCCGTATAGAGTCTTGATCCATGTTGATAAAGTAGCCTATTCGGTTGTCAGCCGTCCATCCTGTGTTTTATGTCTCCATGCTTAAGAAGCACATTGGTGATTCCGTTGTAGTAGATCCTTCAGAGAGTGTTGATATTCAAAACAGTCTTTCATTCAATGAGTTTCCTGTTGAGATTCTAGACTTTCAGATCTGTAGACTGAGGAACAAAGAGGTTCTTTTGGACAAAGTTTTATGGCGGAACCAGCCAGTTGAGGGCGCTACTTGGGAGGCAAAAGCATACATGCGAGCCAAGTACCCACACCTCTTTTCCGCAAGTTTAGATCAAGCCGAAGGTATTATTCTTCTTTAATTCAGCCCTTTTAATCTAAATTTCAGATATATATCTATTCTTGTATGAGTTCTTGCAATTTTTGATGTATTCAAGAGTTTAGAAAGACATAGAGTCAGTTTAATGAGTTCTTCAAGCTTTACTAACTCAATTTCCTCCGTACTCTTAGCTTAACTAGCGACATTCGTGGATAAATTTTTCCAAGAGGGAGATATTGTAGTACCCTTAATTTTTCCTAAGCTTAATTTCTCCTCGAGAAAGTTATGGAGTGACTTCCTAAGTGAGTATCGTATTAACAATATAGAATTTCCCTAATTTTGACTTTTTATCAAATGAGAAATTTGATAAGCTTTCCGTCGATATAAGATTCGCCCAAATTCAATATCTGGGCAAGAAGTTATGGCTAATTTAAGTCCTAGTTGTAAAACAGCATCATTTTACTACTTGGTGCGTCACAGAGAGGGCTTATTTGACAATTATCAAATTCCAGTGGAACTCCGCGATAGTGGCATATTGCGGAGGACCCCAATTTCCAAATAGTTAATTTCCAGTGGCCTAGCGCAATTGTGACGCGTCGTGCTGAAGTTCCAGGTCCCAACTAGTGGGACAACGCGATGCGGAGGCATCGCGGTGACTCCCAGATTCCCATTTGTCAATTTCCAGTGAGCCACCGCGATAGTGATGCGTCGTGGTGGCCTATAAAATTGGGTTCCCAGTTATATTTTTCCAGCTTCGTACAGAAGTTAAAAAGGGCACTTTGGACTTTTTTGAAGCCTCTAAAACCGTGCAAACACCGAATTAAAGTCATTTACAAGCATTCTATGAAGTTTTTCTCAAGTTTTCTCTCAACAAAAACCCTAAGTATCCAAAACCTTTTTCAAGAGTCTCAAGAATCCACCATAGATTTTCTAAATTGAGTCAGGATTCAAGGTTCCCAAGTCAAGGGCTTCAAGAATCCTCATTCAAGAGTACGAATAGAGTCCAAAAAACGCGATTTCATCCAAAGCTTCTAATTCAAGATATGTGGGATTTTGAACAAGGGTAATCCTTTCACCCTTGTGCCCAAAGGTTTATTTAAACTACAATTTTCTACAATTTATGATATTTCACATGAAATTGAATTAGGGTTTTTAACCCATTGTTATTGGATGCATGCTTTTGATGTTTCCCATGAATTGAGAGACTAATGGTATGATTTTTACATGTTTTCTAGAGAAATTGCAGAAAGTTCTATACCCCGTGATTTTAATTCTTGAGAAGTTAATAGTTGAAATGTTTGAGATATTGATGTATTTGAGTATGCAGAGATTATGAGCTAAATTACTGTAAATTCCCGATTTCTATATGATTTAAGAATCTATATGCTATCTAATATGCATTTTGATGAGTTTTAACTTGAGATTTAATTATGTGTCACTAAGCCTACTTGAGACTTGCAATTTTATGAACTTTCGTGCTGTAAGCACTCATGATTTGAGTATTCTTAGATTATTGAGAAATTTGATTGTTGGGTTCTTGTGAACCATGAGATTATTTTGAAAGTGGATTTTCATGAGATGAGCGAGATAAACTAAAGGGAGTAGTATTTAGCACTAAGTTGGGTAAGTTACTATGGATTCTTACCCTAGAACTACGTACCACCATAGGTTTTAGATTTTGGGCCTAAGGCCGAGATGATTGGGCCCGAGGCCGAGATAACTGATCATTGAGTTGAGGTTATAGTCCTTGGCAAGAGTATGACGCCTCTCCAAAACATACGGTTACTTCCTTAGGAGGACAAGATGTTGGACTCCATGTAGCTACATGATTTATGTCGGTTAAGAGAACCTCCCTAAACTAAGATATTTTTCATTGAGATAGAATATTTTTCCTAAAGCTTTGGGATAAGATATTTTCTAAAATGAATGAACTGCTTTGAGTATTTTCTAAAGAAGGAAGTAGTTTTCTCTACTAATATGAGTTGATCACTGGTTTTCATACCAAAGTTGTAAGATTCCTAGTTCCAAGAGTTTGAGTTCAAAAGAGTTATAAGTTCTTGAGCATTAAAGAAGTTTTACTCCCCATGAGATATATGCATGAGTTGAAAGTATTGTTTAAAGTTTCCTTTAGCCTATGAGTAATGAGAATAAGAGAAGAGTATAGAATTTAAAACCAAAGTATAATAACTCACGAGATTTGTGTTACATGCTTCAATCCACATTATTTATGCCATGTGAGTCATTCCTATTTGCATGCATTATTTGATTAAAGAGTATTGACATTATTTTATGTAAATGCATACACCCCCACATACTTAGTACATTCCCAAGTGCTAATCCACATATACGTGCTAATCCACACATACATCTATGTGCTATATTATCTTATAATATAGGTTCAAGTGCTTAGTCCTAGTCTTATCAGTGATTCCCGAGTACATTTGTCTATATTTCTCCAGTGGTGAGTCCTCATAGTTAGAGGGCCTATCTTCAGATATTTTAGTATTTGAGTGGTTATGTCATTACTTTCAGTCCAGTTTGAGTCAGTTGGGGACCTATCCCAATGGCTCTCTAGTTCATGGAGTAGTAGAGGCTTTGTCAGACTAGTTGTCAGATTGTGGTTGTGTAGAGATTTCCAGTATTGTGGTCGTTTGGACCGAGTATTAGCTCCTAGAATGTCAAGGGCAACTTTAAAAATATATAACTCTTGATACAAGTAGAATTTTCCAGTTATACATCCACCAAGTTATAAATAATTGAACCAACTTTTCAGCGATACCAATTTTGCCTTAATTCGATACTCGGTTAAGAAGTTATGGCGTGGTAAGGTACAGAATCAAAAATTGTTTGATTTTCAGTGGGGCACCACGATTAGCCCACACCATAGTGAAGTCCAAATACCTAGTCTTTCTTTTCCAGTAGCTCACCGCGATTGGCCAATTTTGCGCCATGAATTGCGGTGGAGCATAGCACCGTGTCGCAGTGGAGTGTAAAATGGCACTCATCCTTTTCCAGTGATGCAATGCGATTATGCCACGTCCCTCCACAGGCCAAAATGGTACTCGTCCTTTTTCCAGCAATCCACTACAATTGTGGCGCATCGCACTGATTTAACCTAAGTCATTTCCCAAGCTCCCAATTCGTGTAAAACACAAGATTTAACCTATTCTAAGCATTATATGCTCACTTTTCATCAAATTTCTATCCATGAAACCCTAGAACCTCAAAACTTAAACCCCAAGAAATCTAAATTCCACCATTCTTTTTCCAAGATAACCCAAAATTCAAGATTCCCAATTCAAGATATTCAAGAAATCATCTTCAAAAGCACAAATAGGAATTCAAGTTCAAGTTTGTTTACCAATTTCACCAATTACGGAAAGTGGGGTTTTCAACAAGGATAATTCTTTCATCCTTGAACCTAAAATTAGTTTTAAAGTTGAATTCTATATGAAATTATATAAATTTAAGTTTAGGGTTTATACCCACTTATTACTATTTCAAGATTAGGAGATTTTGTGAGATTTAGATGTTCAATTGCATGTCTACTTTTATATTTTATGTGTATAGCTGAAATTTTCAGATTTTGAGTTGAATTATCAATATTTTCATTATCATGCATGAACTTTATGATTATATGACATGAATTTGATGCATGGGTTGTTACGTCCTAGTTGAACACCGATATTTTAAGAATGACAATGCTTTACTCATCCTATAATTAGTTATTTTTGAAATTTTTTATAAAGATTTTATCTTTGATCCTCCGTTAAGATGTGGAATCCACTTTACAGTTTTATCACAGTTTATAGAAAATAGATTTAGCTTAGCTTACAGTTTGAAACAGATAGATGCATATATGGTTTTCTTTATAAACCCTTATGCTAGTTTTAAAAGTGGATTTCCAATAGAATGAGTACACAAATTAAAGGAAGCAGTATTTAGCATTAAGTTGGGTATGTTCTCATGCCCCAGAATTACGTGCCAACATAGGTACAGATTATCAAATTATTCCCATTTCTATATGGATGGCAGCTACAAATGTGATCACTTAGATTAGGTTATACTATTTGTTAAGAGTATGACACCTCACCCAAATATGAGATTTTCCCATAATGGAACTAGACGTTGGACACTATGATAGCTCACATAGTGCATGTTGGTTAGAAGAACCTACCTACATTTTACAAAAAGAGTAAAGAATAACATAAAAGCTTTTAGAAACTAAGTGTAAAGGCTCATGATTTTATTCAGATATTGTTTTATATTAGCCATTAGCTACTAGATTTCAGCTTTCAGTTTACAGATATTAAATTGAGTCCTTTCTACACTTAGACTGTATGATTTCAAGATAGAATACAAGTACAACTTTAAGAACTAAGTTTTATTACTCACTAGATTTATACAACATGTTTTATTACTCATGATCTTGATTTTGAGTTTTCAGTTATTCAAGCTATTGTAAGTCCTCTACACTTAGCATCCATTCTTTTGCAAATTTACACTAATTTTGAGATATTGTTTTACTTATGCATTAACCCCCATATACTCAGTACAACCCCGAAGTGTTGATCCATATATACGTCTATGTGCTACACTATCTAATAATGTAGGTTCACGCACTCAGTTTCAGCGGCATGAGTGATTTTGAGCATCTCCATTTGTATCCCGACAGTTGGTGAGCCCTCATAGTTTGGAGACCCAGTCATTAAAATTTTTTAGTTATTTTCAGTAGTTGATTCAGTATTTTTCAGTTAGTTTGAGTTAGCTAGGGACTTGTCCCAGTGGCTGTCTAGTTTTTAGTAGTAAAGGCTTGTCAGACTGCTAGATATAATTCAGACTTCTAGTGTTGATTGTTCATACATCTAAGTCTAATATTTTTAGATAATTTCAGCTTAGCTCAGATAGAATTTTGCATTTTAGCTTTGATTATATATCTATATTTCTTTAATATGAGCTTCAGATTTAGTAGAAGGCTGATAGGGTTAGCTTAAAGCTACTCGTAGTCTTGAGCACTGTGTGACATATTAAGACCCATTTCCAGGGCATTACAAACTTGGTATTAGAGCCTAAAGTTATAAGAGTCCTAGGAAGTCAGACAAGACGCTGTTATGTAGAGTCTTGATCATGGATGTAAAGCGTGGCACATTTATGAGCAAGAGGCTACGGGATATTTTTTTTAGGAAATCATCTCTTTATTTCATGGTCTGTTATTCTTACAATGTCTCTATCTACTTTTAACTCATACTCTTATATGATAGTTAAATATGCCTCCTCTCCAAGATAATACACACAGAAATAATAACTAGCCACCCCAGCCTTCTGACTCCCTAAATGAGAATGTATCACATGCTAAATTTCGAGATTCCTTTCAGGTGGTAACCCAAGATATGAATGCTAATGTTCAGGAAAACCATCAAACGACAGCCTCACTTTAGTAGAATAGGGATTTAGCAGCAGCCAAAATTTGTGACTACATGAGAATAAATCCGCCTGAGTTCTTTGGGTCAAAAGCAAGTGAGGACCCACCACTTTACTTAGAGGAAATAGGAAAGATCACACAGATTATGCTTTTTACTGAGGAAGACAGTTTAGAGTTGGCATCTTATAAATTGAAGGATGTGGCGTATGATTGGGTGGTTATATGAAAGAATGGTAGAGGTGAGAATGCAGCTCTAATGAGCTGACAGGTATTTTAAGATGCATTATAAACATATTATTTCCACATGAAATGAGAGAAGCAAATGTAGAAGAGTTTGTGAGCCTAAGGCAGGGCTTGATAATAGTGAAAGAGTACTACCTTAAGTTTAACCAGTTGTCAAGGTATGCCCCTGATATAATGGATGACCCTAGGGAGAGTATGAGTAAGTTTGTTACTGGAGTATCAGGTTTGATAGTCAAGGAGTGTAGGACTACCATACTTATTGGGGACATGGATCTTTCTAGGTTAATAATTCATGCCAAATAAATTGAGGCAAAAAAGTTGAAGGGCAGAGAGAGGGGAAATAAGAAGGCTAGAACTAGGCAGTTTGAGTATGGCTAGGCAAAGTTTGGAAGGCCTATTCCAGAATCATAGGCCAGCGCCATCTTTGGCCAGTGCTCCCTCCCATAGAGCTAGACAAAAGTAGTGGGATAAGACTTCTATGTCTAAATCTCAGAAAAGTATGAGTGGAAAGCCCAGTTATCCTCCATGTGCTAAGCATGGTAAGAATCATCTTGGTGAGTATTTATTGGGGAAAAAAGGTTTTTATGGTTGTGGTAAATTAGGACATAGAATCAAATAGTGTCCTCATGCAAGGCAGGGAAATAAGGATATTCATCCCCAGGCTCAGGCTACTAGCGCACCAGCTTCTCTTGGTCGCCCAGTCCCTCCTTAGGACACATCATCAAGTACTGATGGCAGTTAGCGCTAGAATTAATTTTATACTTTACCATCCCATCAGAAGCAGGAGACCTCGCTAGATGTTGTTACTGGTATGCTTTATGTCTTTCATCTTTATGTTTATGTGTTGTTAGACCCTGAGTTGAATTTCTCTTATATAACCTCACTAGTTGCAGTAAATTTTGAAATAGGTCCTAAAAATATCCTTGACCCCTTCTTAGTTTCTACCCCAGTGGGTGAGTCAGTTGTTGCCAAATAGATTTATAGAAAGTGTCCTATCACTATCCTTTATAAAATCATGTTAGCAGATTTAATAGAGTTAGATATGCTCGACTTTAACCTTATTCTTTGTATAGATTGGTTCCATTCCTGCTATGCATCCATAGATTGTCGTACCCGAGTAGTGAAGTTTCAGTTTCTAGATGAGCCAGTCTATGAGTGGGAAGGTAATTCAGTGTCTCCCAAGAGTAATTTTATATCCTTTATTAAAGCCAGAAAGTTGATCTCAAAAGGGTGTATCTATCATCTAGTTCAAGTCAAAGACACTAAGTCTGAGACTTTAATAGTTCAGTCAGCTCATGTAGTCAATAAGTTTCCTAATATTTTTCCTAAAGATTTGCCAGGGGTACCTCTCTATAGGGAAATAGAATTCAATATTGATCTTCTTCAAAATACTCAGTCCATCTCTATTCCTCCATATTGTATGGCTCCATCCGAGTTTAATAATTTAAAGGAGCAGCTTAAAGACCTTTAAGATAAAGGTTTCATAAGGCCCAGTGTCTTTTCATGGGGTGCTCCCGTCCTATTCGTGAGAAAGTTGGTTCTTTGCAAATGTGCATTGACTATCATCAGTTGAATAAAGTCACAGTCAAAAATAAATATCCTCTTCCTAGGATTAATGACTTATTCAACCAACTCCAAGGTGCAAGTTACTTCTCTAAGATAGACCTTAGATCCGTCTATCATCAGCTTAGAGTAAGGGAATGTGATATTTTGAAAATAGCTTTTAGAACTCGATATGATCACTTCAAGTTTCTAGTTATGTCATTTGGTCTTACCAATGTCCCAGCAGCCTTCATGGACTTGATAGACAAAGTGTTCAAACAGTATTTGGACATGTTTTTCATAGTCTTTATCTATGATATTCTTGTCTAGACTCGTAGTGAAGATGATTAGGCATACCACCTTAGAATTATGTTGCAAAATCTTAGGGATCACCAGTTGTTTGCCAAATTTAGAAAATGTGAATTTTTGCTAAGATTAATAGCTTTCCTCGGTCATATTATTTTTAGTGATGTCATTAGATTTGTTCCCCAAAAGCCAAAAGCAGTAAGAAACTGGCATAAACCTATCTCTCTATCAGACACCAAAAGTTTCTTGGGTTTAGCTGGCTATTACAAATGTTTTGCTAAAGGTTCTTCTTCTATTACATCCCCTATGTCTAGATTAACTAAAAAGAAAGTTAAGTTCAGTAGTCATATTCCTATGATAAAAGTTTTCATGAGTTGAAGACTTGATTCACTTCAGCCCCAGTTTTAGAGCTACCTGATGGTACAAATGGATTCGTTGTATATTGTGATGCCTCTAGAATCAGACTAGGTTGTTCTTTGATATAGAAAGGTAAAGTTATAGCCTTTGCCTCTAGACATCTTAAGCCTAATGAAAAGAACTACTTTACCCATGATCTTGAGTTAGCAGTTGTTGTATTTGCCTTGAAGATCTAGAGGCACTATCTTTATGAGGTGCATGTTGATATGTGTACGGATCATAAAATCTTGCAATATGTGTTTACTTAGAGGGAGTTAAATCTTCATTAGAGAAGGTGATTACAAATGTTGAAGGATTATGATATGAGTGTGTTGTATCATCTGAGCAAGGCCAATATAGTGGTAGACACCCTTAGTAGATTGTCTATAGTCAATGTTGCTCATATAGAGAATGATAAGAGAGAATTAGTTTAAGAAGCTCACTGGTTAGCTAGATTAGGTGTGAGGTTGGTTGACTCAACTGAAGGAAATGTTTGGGTTTAGAGTAGTTCAGAATCATCTCTAGTTTCTGAAGTAAAAGAGAAGCAGGATAAGGATTCAAGTTTGGTCAAACTGTAGGGGTCAGTTAAAGACCAAAAGGTAGAGACTTTCTCCCAAAGGGGAGATGGTATGTTGAGATACCAGAGTAGATTGTGTATGCCATGTGTTGATGATTTGAGACAGTGGATTATGGCAGAAACACATGGTGTGCTTTCCCTATTCACCCAAGAGCCACCAATATGTACTGTGTTCTACATAAAGTCTATTGGTGAAGTGGTATGAAGAAGATATAGTGGAATTTATAACGAAGTGTGTAACTTGTCAATAAGTTAATGTAGAGCACTAAAAACCTAGTAGCACATTACAGAAGTTTGGTATTCCAACTTGGAAGTGGGAAATGGTGAATATGGACTTTGTGACTGGATTACCCCATTCGCATCGTCAGCATGATTCCATTTAGGTTATTATAGATAGATTGAACAAATCAACCTATTTCTTGCCAGTTCACACATCCTACATAGTTGACGATTGCGCTAAGCTGTATATCAGAGAATTGGTTAGATTGCATGGAGTTCCCTTGTCCATCATCTCTAAAAGGGGTACTTAGCTTACCTCTCAGTTTTGGAGAGCCTTTCGGAAGGGTCTTGGTACCCAAGTTCATCTCAGTTCAACTTTTCATCCACAGACAGATAGTCAGGCAGAGAGGACCATTCAGACCTTAGAGGATATATTAAGGACATGTGTTCTTGATTTTAAAGGCAGTTGGGATGACCATTTTTCATTGATCGAGTATGCCTACAATAACAGTTACTATTATAGTATTCAGGTGGCCTTGTTTGAGTCTCTTTATGTGTGACGATGTAGATCACCTATCGTTTGGTTTGAAGTGGCTGAGGCCACTTTGTTTGGGCTAGATATGGTGTTTAAAGCCATAAAGAAAGTTCAGTTGATTCGAGAGAGATTGAAAGCAACTCAGAGTCGCCAGAAATCTTATGCAGACATAAGAAGAAGAGATCTTGAGTTTGAATTAGATGATCTTGTGTATTTAAAGGTTTCACCCATGAGGGGGTGAATAGATTTAGCAAAATGGGGAAGCTTAGTCCCTGGTATGTAGGACCCTACAGGATTTTGAGTCGTGTAGGGAAAGTATCATATGAGCTTGAGGTACCTACAGGCTTGGCATCAGTTCACCCAGTGTTCCATACGTCCTTATTGAAGAAGTGCATGGACTATTCAGCTATTGTATTCCCTCAAGAAAGCACAGATATTCAGAAAAAGCTTTCCTACAAAGAGCTTCCAGTAGAGATTCTTAATCATTAGATCTATAGACTAAGAAAATATAAAGTTCCCTTGGTCAAAGTTCTGTGGAGAAATCAGTCCGTTGATGGTTCTACTTGGGAAGTAAAAGTAGACATGCATACCAAGTATCCTCACCTCTTCTCTACAAACTCAAATTCATCCTGAGGTAATAGTCTTCCTTAATTTAGTTCTTTTCCAGTCTCAGATTCAACCATATAGTTATTTTTATGTAAATTCATGCATTCACCAATTAGTTCAGTCGCTCAGTATGATTTAGATTTAGTCATGCAGTTTTTCTTCAGTTGTGCATGCTATCGTATAGCCTCAATCCCCTAGAACCCTTAGTTTAACTAGTCTCATTCGAGGATGAATGTTCCCAATGGGGAGATATTATAATATATCATACTTTTCTAAGTCCCATATAGCTCCTAAAATGTCAAAGGTCAAATTTAAGAATAAATAACTCTTGATATAAGAAGAATTTTCCAGTTATAGACCTACTAAGTTATAGATAATTGAACCATCTTTCAAACTATACCAATTTTGCCTTAATCCGATACTCGGTTGAGAAGTTATGGCGATTTTAGTGAAAAGTAGTAGAGCACCGCGATTGCACCGCATCGCGGTAAGGTACAGAATTGCAATTGTCCAATTCTTAATAAAGCACCGCGATTAGCCTGCATCGCAGTGAAGTTCAAATTCCCACTCGTCTTTTTCCAGTAGCTCACCGCGATTAGCCAGTGTCGTGCTAGAAATCGCGGTGAAGCATAGCACCGTGTCACGGTGGTGTGCCAAATGGCACTCATCCTATTCCAACGATGAAATGCGAATATGCCGCGCCGCGCTAGAAGCCAAATGGCACTAGTCCTTTTTCCAGCAAGCCACCGCAATTGTGGTGCGTCGTGCTGAGGACCAAAATCGAGAATTCCAGTTCTAAACTAATTTTTACAAAGGGCAACCTAGTCATTTCCCAAGCCCCCAAATCATGTAAAACACAAGATTTAACCTCTTCTAACCATTATATGCTCACTTTTCATCAAATTAATCTCCAAGAAACCCTAAAACCTCAAAACTTAAACCCTAAGAAATCTAAATTTCACCATTCTTTTCAAAGATAACCCAAAATTCAAGATTCCCAATTCAAGATATTCTATTTTGAAATTCAAGTTCAAGTTTCTTTATCAATTTCACCAATTAAGGTATGTGGGGTTTTCAACAAGGATAATTCTTTCATCCATGTGCCTAACATTAGTTTTAAAGTTGAATCCTATCTAAAATTATATGAATTTTAGTTTAGGTTTTATACCCACTTATTACTATTTGAAGATTATGAGATTTTGAGAGATTTAGATGTTGAATTGCATTTCTACTTTCGTATTTTATACGTATCTCTAAAATTTCCAGATTTTGAATTGAATTATCGATATTTTCATTATCAAGCATGAACTTTTTGATGATCTGACATGAATTTGATGCATGAGTTGTTAAGCCCTAGTTGAACATTGATATTTTAAGAGTGACAATGCTTTGAGCATCCTATAATTAGTTATTTTCAGATTTTTTTTATAAAGATTTGATCTTTGATCCTCCGTTAAGATATGAAATCCACTTATCAGTTTTATTATAGTTTACAAAAAACAATTATAGCCTTTCTTACAGTTTGAAATAGATAAATGCATAATTGGTTTTCATTATAAACCCTTATGCTAGTTTTAAAAGTGGATTTCCAACATAATAAGCACATAGATTAAAGGGAGTTGTATTTAGCACCGAGTTGGGTATGTTCTCATGCCCCAGAACTACGAGCCAACATAGTACAGATTATCAGATTATTTCCATTTCTATATGGATGACAATTATAGATGTGATCACTTAGATTAGGTTATACTCCTTGGTAAGTGTATGACATCTCTCCCTAATGTGAGGTTTTCCCAATAGGGAACTAGATGCTAGACACGATGATAGCCCACATAGTGTATGTTGGTTAGAAGAACCTCCCTACAACTTATAGAAAAGCTTTTAGAAACTAAGTGTAAAGGCTCACAATTTTATTCAGATATTGTTTTATATAAGTCATTAGCTACTAGATTTCACTTTTCAGTTTATAGATATAAAAGTGAGTCCTTTCTAGTCTTAGACAGTATGATTTCAAGATAGAATACAAGTACATCTTTTAAAACTAAGTGTTATGACTCACTAGATTTATACAACATGATGTATTACTCATGATCATGGTTTTTTAGTTTTCAGTTATTCAAGCTATTGTGAGTCAGCTACATTTAGCATACATTCTTTTGCAAATTTACACTAATGTTGAGATATTGTTGTACTTATGCGTTCACCCCTATATACTCAGTAAAATTCCAAAGTGTTGATCCACCTATACGTCTATGTGCTACATTGTCTCATAATGTAGGTTCAGGTGCTCATTTTTAGTAGCATGAGTGATTTCGATCATCTTATCTACATCTCGACAGTTGGTGAGTCCTCATAGTTCAGGGACCCAGTCATTCAGATTTTGTAGTTATTTGCAGTAGTTAATTTAGTATTTTTTAGTCAGTTTGTATTAGCTGGGGACTTGTCCCAGTGGATCTCTAGTTTTTAGTAGTAGAGGCTTGTCAGACTGCAAGATATAATTCAGTCTTCTACTGTTGATTGTTCAAATTTCTAAGTCTAACATTTTCAAACATTATGTTCAGATAATTTCATCTTAGCTCAGACAAAATTCAACATTTTTGCTTTAATTATATATCTATATTTCTTTAATATGAGCTTCAGCTATAGTAGAAGGCTGACAGGGTTAACTTAAGTCTACTCATAGTCTTGAGCACCGTGTGACGTCTCGGGTCCCATTTTTGGGGCGTTTTAAGTATATAATATCTTATACTAATTTAAGGTGGATTTCTTAAGTATGAGCACATATATAAACATTGGGAGTAGCATTTAACATTGAGAAGGGAAAGCAGATGAGTGTATCCTAAATTCCCAGAAACTTCGACCCAACGTAAGTTAAGATTTTCCCTAATATGGATGAAGTAAAGAATAGTAATCACTAAGTTAAGGTTCTATTCTAATGGAAAGGGAAGTACAACTCTCCCCAACGTGGGTAAGATGTTTGACTCCATGGTAGCTCTCATGGTTTATGCCGGTTGGAAAAATCTCCCATAATCAAGATTAGAAGTAAAGATTTTAGAAACTAAGCATTATGGCTTACTAAGTTGACTCATATGCTTCATTATTTTATATTGTACAATTTGCAGTCTTAAGTGTTTACTCAAGTTCAAGGTGAATCATTTATGCTTAGCACGCTTCATTTGAAAGTTTGCATATATATATATATATATATATATATATATATATAAAATCAGTTCTCGTTTTACTTGTGCATTCACCCCCACATGCTCAGTACATTCAAGAGGAACTGACCCACA
This sequence comes from Capsicum annuum, assembly GCF_002878395.1. Lineage (NCBI taxonomy): Eukaryota > Viridiplantae > Streptophyta > Magnoliopsida > Solanales > Solanaceae > Capsicum > Capsicum annuum. Next base: position 169,813,831 of record NC_061116.1, read on the forward strand.
TATATGTCTATGTGCTATATTATCTTATAATGTAGGTACTGGTGCTCATTTCCAATAGAACGATTGACTCTGGCATCATTACCTGCATCCTTAGTTTTGGTGAGTCCTCATAGTTTGAGGGCAAAGTTTATAAGATTTCCTTTACTGATACTAGTACTTTAGTATTTGATTTCAGTTTATGATTCAGTTAGTTGGGGTTTTTCCAAGTGGCTCTCTAGGTTGTAGTACAGGCTTGTCAGACTGTTTAAGTTTAAGTTCAAAAGCTTGTTTAAGGATTACCAGTTAAGGCTTTATCTTAATATAAGGATTTGTTTACCTTTATCCTACATATACATATATTATTTCATCTTTTTCATGTGAATTTTAAGTTGAAAAGATATCATGGGTTAGCCTGGGACTATTCATAGCTCTGAGCACTATGTGACGTCTAGGGGGTACTTCTGGGGCATTACAAGTAAGTATCCTAATCACAATCCTTAGTTGTTCTACGTTTCGAGCCACTGTATCATCTTGGGCTCTTTGCTTACTGAAAGAACCAATAACACAAGTACTAGCTCCTCTTTATACCTCTTGAGTATGCCATCCTCGGTTGACTTTAGAGACCCGTTCTTGGATTTCCTCAACTTGCTCCCAATGAAGACTCATGAAATCCCCATCTATAATAGTTTCTGCAACAACCTAGGTGTTTTTATTCAAGGTTCTATAAAATATCTCGAGTAAATTCCTCCCCAAAATCTAGTGATTGGGCACATTTATCAACTTTTTCTTTCACTACAACCAAGTCTCATATAATGCCTCTGAATGTAACTATCTAAAATTGCAAGTCTTATCCTTCAACTGTAATATTCGAGAAGGTGGGAGAATCTATCCAAGGACATACTTGTCCTTTAACTGTAATATTCGAGAAGGTGGGAGAATCTATCCAAGAACTATGTCCTCAACTCATTCCAATTTGTGATGGACCCACGAGGTAATTCTCCTAACCATAGTGTCACTTTTCCTGTAAAAGTGAATAGGAATACTTGTAAGAAAGAATGGGAATAACCCGATCTCAAAGCTTTTTGAATTAACTTTGGTAAATTATATACAGTTCAAATCCCCACGAAATTCATGATGTGCATATTTGCATTATCATTCGGCAAACCAGCAAACACACCCTTCGGATTAAGCAATTGAATTATTGTACTCGTAATACCAAACTTCACTACTTGGGTCAACATATGAGGAATGATGACTTATGACTTAATTAATTCAATACACCCCAGATCTTCATTTGAATCATCATAAATTGGTAAGTATTGATAAGTGAGGGGTAGTTGAACTCTTTCCCTTCTAGATCTATCACGTTCGAGTGCTGCTCGGCACTCTTCCTTATATCTTACTCTTTTTTCGTGAGCAGCAAAATGGGCATTGTCCAACTCTCATTCTCTTTAGCTAATAGTCGAGCAGAGGTTGTGTGGCTATCTCATGAACACCATGTGAAGGTGGCAAATTAAAAACAATAGGGTCATCTTAAAACCCCTGTGATGAGCTTTATACTCATGCTCTGTCATCCTAGGATTCTGTCAGGGTTCGTTCTTGTTCTAAATCAAGTGGGATCTAGGGAGTGCCTTAGCTTTGAGTACTGGGCATACAGTGGCATAGACCCAAAAATAATAGAAAACTAAAAACCAACAATCTCTACAACTTTAATCGATTAATCTATAACAATATTCCCCAGCAACAATGCCAAATTTTGATGTCACCCTAATTGCACCTCCAAGAACGTACAATGCAATCACTATCAACTATAGAATCTAACAAAGATCGGGGTCGAACCCAGAAGGAATAGGATGAATCTCTTTCAAGAACTTGCCGACGTAGTTGGAACAAGTAGAAATTAATTGGGGTGATTTTTAGTAGTAGTAGTAGTAGTAACAATATTTGAGAACTTTAGATTTATATCAATATAAGAAAAACACTATGACTGTGTTCCCCCTGACTTCCTAACTCATTAGAATTATCATGCCTGTCAAACTACCTCGATACCTTGCATGTAGAATCTAACAAGTTATGTATCATGAAATGTATCTCGACACCTTTTGGTGAATTCTACTCATCACTTATTGGTCTCAGAGTGTTGCATTACTAACCCTTGTCCTTGATCCCAGATTAACTATCTCCGCTCTATCTTAAGTTAATTAGATGAAGGTTGGAAGCTTCAAACTACTATTGTGATCTTGTTTTCCTAATCACAACCTCTTTCTCAAGTTAGTATCAAATACAAGTAGGTTCCTAGAGTCTGCAGTCGCTAAGAAAGAAATCAATATGTAGAAAACCATAATACATGCATAAACACCGATCAAGAAAGACTTTACACTTTCTCTACTTTATTATTTCACTATGGTTCCCACAATCCTAGTTAAGAGGTTTAGCCAGTCATGTTTACAAGAAAACCCATCAAATTCATAATAGAAAGCATATTACTAATCTCACAATGAGTTAAGTATGAAAACCAAAATCTCAAATTAATCTGAAACCGTAAAAGCCAAGAACAAGAATTCCAAGATCATAATTGTATCTTAGAACTCAAAAGTATGTAAAAGCATGTAAGAGTGCATATATTGATACAAAAAAATCAATGGAGTATTTATTGTTACACAAAAAATCTTAAAAGTCTTAACCAAAATAAAATAGGAAAATAAGGTCGATAGTGGTAACTCCTCAGACAATGAGTCATCTGATTGACGATGACTCATTGTCAGTTTCGTATCCTGACTTTAATACTCTTTGGTGATGACTCGTAAAATATCTAGATGAGTTATTTCTTGACTCTCTTCCTTTCCAGTAACTTTTTCAGCTTTCAAGTCCTTACTCCATATGCTTAGAATGATAGTCACAATGAGTCGTAGCCTGACACTACGACTGGGCACCAGTTTCATCTCCACTGTACTCAAACTTTCACTTTCATAGGATATAATTATCTTTTTCTCAAAACAAGCTTCACTATGACTCATAGTCAAATCCTACTAGTCATAGCGAGAGATTACTTTAATATTCTTTATTTGTTTCCTCATTGTTTACCAAACAACCTGGACGGTAAGTCATAGCATTCCCCAATGACTCGTTGTCTAAGAAGAGACTTTAATTTTGGAGATTTTTCTTATTTTTTTTATTCTACTCACTTCTAACCCTATTTTTCTGCAAAATAAACACAAAAATAAATCGCATTTAACACAAGAACCTAAGCACCAGCATATTTCCCTTGTTTTAAGCATCAAAAGTTCTATGAAACCATGGCACATAAGCTGCTTCTGCTGCTCTGGTAGAACGAGTATGCACCATATACGAACAAAAGTGAATAGATTTGATACCAACTTGGATTGTCAGTTTCCAATTCAAATCAAGTCATATCACAAAAGAAAGAAAGAAATTCATTCCCAAAGTCCTATTGCCTCTCGAAGAAAAGTACAAACATCTCTATATTATTTTATAGGGCACTCTAGATCTGTTCTTATATGATGAGATCTATGAACCCAATTTTCTGATACCATCTTTTTCACGACCTAACCTATTATGATTGACACCCACTCTAACCTATAGTGGGAAAACCATACTAATCTCACCCTTACTAACTCAAGTGTTACTATTATATGCACCTTATATTAATTTCTAGTTTTAAACAAGTGCAAAAAGGAAGTTTATTAAAAAATTTAAATCACCATCAAACCAATATCAATATTCAAAACCAATAGAGTGTAGAGACCTATACTTATTACATCTATGAGACCTGAAGTCACTTTACAAAAACATCTAAGAGTAAATCAAGTCCGAAGTAACTAACAATATCCAAAACATAAGAAATAACGAATTATATTAGTCCCAACAAAAGGACATCAACATCAATAGGTAGATCCGAAGGTTGCCCGATCATGGCGCTCACCCTTAAAATCAAGTTTGAACAACTATCTAGAGCCGAGGTCGCATGTCAACCTTTGGAAGATATTCTTCACTAAACAAAAGAGTGCAAATAACATTAGTTTATCAACAAGTATTGATAATAACTCAATAATGTACAAGTGAGAAAGCCAGACAAGTACAAAAGTGATCACAATAGCACTCATTATCAAAGACATCAACAACTATGTACAAAGACACCAACAACTAAGTACATCATATAGAGATAATCACAAGTTTACTTTCATAATCATTTATACTTAGTCACTTTCTGCAACAACTTATCACTACATGTAATCATTATAAAGAAACACAATGCATATGGATGAGTGCATACATGCAAGATATGCAAATCATCACTTATTTTTCTCCTCATCATCAACAACATCATACAGTACCAGTGTGGTATCCGACCCTCTATCATAATATATCATATCCATACGGACGTGGTACCCGATTCTTCATCACCCAGTAGTATCACAATGTATGTGAATGGGATACAATCCATAAATCACAAGTCATGTTTGAAAGTAATCATATATTTTTATTTTACAAACAAACACAAAGACAAGAAAGTTTAAATGCTACAACAAAACCATAGGCTACCTCAATTCCTTGCTCAAGTAACCTTTTAGCCACTCTTTTTTCCTTTCGTTCTTGTTCAACTCGTTCTTTATCTATAACAACAAAAATATGTACCCATTTCCATAATTTACCCTCTTTTAACTATGATGGATTAGAAACCATTAATTTTAGTCATAACTCACCATATTTCATCATCTTAGGGTTTTTTATCTCTTAAACCACGTGAATTCTACTTGAATTAGTATGATCAACCAATATTTCACTCTCATTATTCTTTTCTAACACCCTAGGATTAATCTTTAATAAATTTATACACATTTCCACCATTTTTCATCAATTTCTATAAACTAGGCTAAATCTTAATTTCTACCATGAATTTATTTCTAATGAATTTCTAAGGTCATAAAAAGTAATTTCAAGTCTAGAATGTAATAACTTATATCAAAAGATGAAAAACCTCAAAAAAAAACTTTGAATATTGCCTTCCCCAAAGCTCCCTTGTATTTTTCAAATAAGTGTAGAATGAGAAATTTTTTAAGAAAAAACTATCAAATTATGTGCATTACTATTGCAGCAATTAATTACCACTATAGTGGTACTGCTGCAACGGTTAAACTTTTGTTGTAGCAGTTCACACTTTAGAATTAAGGTCTGCTGCTACAGTACCTAGGACTATTGCGGCGGTATGAGGCTAAAACTCAAGACCACTCCTTAGTTTTATTCATTTTACAACACACACTAAAAGTAATAACATCAGGAACCAACTCCTCTATGGTAAACTCTATAGTCGGAGTTCTAAAACTCCTTTTTTAGTGCCCAAAATTTCTAGGGATTGCCAAACTCGTTATCCATCTAGTAATCACATCAAAAATTACTAACAATTATCAAATTACTTCCATATTAAATTTGAATAACACATGTCTAAAATTATCGTATCCTAGACTAGCCCTAAATTCCTCAAAAATTGGCTGAAGGATGTTTAAGTGCAAATCTTACCCCTTTTCATCATAACAAAAATTTGAGTCATTACAATAATAAATATAAGTAAAATAATAATCTTGATCCTCTTGTGTGAAACATCGCATACCTAAAATAGGAGGTGCAAAAAACTACAAATGAAAGTGAAATATTGATGTTCAACCATTATTTTGATGAAGTGTTACACTTGAGAATGCTTGTGTGTGAATCTAGATTTGAATGACAATAATGATACTAATGAATTTTACTAGATTTGTATGATGCATTTGTCATGACCTTAACATGTTGTGAGTGGCACTCACACTTACTCCCGATGGGAGAACCGTCTAACCCCAAATCCAGCAAACCTCATACTTAGCTAAGATAAGGAAAGCTAACAGCTTCACATTAAATTAAATAAGATAATGTCATCAACAATCTAAATGAAAACCATTCGGAAATAATCAAACACCTAAACAATCTCCTAGAATTTGAAAGACATTTTATCAAAACATTATAAATTTCAAAGAAGGGTTCAACCCAAAAGAGTTGAAAAATGTCTAAGTTTAAAATAATGGACTAGAAACTAAATGAAGAACTCATGGAATCCCAAAAGATGTAGCCTACCCTGGAGTTTAAATGTTATCCTCTTTATGATTGAGATCTTTAAGAAGTCTTCAAAGAAGCTCTGTACTCAACAAAAAGAAGAACACATATAATCTCAACATATAAAAAATAATGGTGTACTGATAGGGTCATCGATCAACCCAAAATGAGATATATGAACAGGTAACCATAACTTAGTAAAGTGAGAAAATCATGAATATCTATCATTTATCCTTAACTCAAGTTTATTACACTTAACCTTATTCAAGAACACCATAAAATTCATCTTATATAGGTCAAAATGGACAGTATTTCATGTTAAGACTCCAAGTCAACAATATATGACTCAATCAATTATATAAACCATATTTCAATTACATAAGTAAATAGATAGAGTTATTATAAAACATATAACTAAAACTAGACAATGCAAGGATAAAGTCCACCAACAACAGTGGCAATAATCATGAATTCCAATTTACATCAATAAACCAAATATAGAAAGTCAATGCGTAAGCTCGATTCACTTAAGGAACCAATATAAGAATTCAACACTTAAGCCTGGTTCACTCAAGAAACCAACATAACAGAAAACACATAACCCCAGTTTGCTCAAGAAATTATCACACTCACATTTACCTTGCACATACATTCTAAGGGTCGTATGGTCGTCCACTAGCCATGACATGCAAGGGATGAGCTCTTGTTTATATATCAAATCCCAAACATCAAGTGCCTGCCAATCTTATACCAACCAATTATGTGAAAATGTCCAAATACTATTACATCTCACAATAATCAATAGCTATCACAATCACAACCACAATGTAAAAAATAATACCTACAAAACCAACGAGCTTTTTACATAAGTTCATTGCATGTAGTTAGCACTTAGGATATAAAACAGCATTCACTTTCTATGGACATGAATTGTAAAAAGAAATACAAAGGAATAATTATCATGCACACATAAAAAAAGTTGGGTTTCAACCATATTAAACCTTTATTACCTCAATCTAAGCCCAAAATACTATAAAAAACTTTAGCTTTGCCCTTTCTTATGACCTCGGCTTGATTGTGGTCTAAAATATGAATATAACACATAATCAACAAAATGACCAAATAATATCAAGGATTATAACCTAATCTCGAACCCCAAGTCCAAATTCATGATCACTCTCCCTATTCTAGTGTTTTCTACCATAATTCCACCTTATTCCTACCAATTTCATGGTTATAATAGTGAATTATCAATATCCAAGTGTAACTTAGCAATGTTTAACTAAAAACCATGGATTTTCTACCCAATTCACTTAATTGCACTTGAAAATTAGCTGGTTTAAGTCAAATACTCCTTCAAAAATTGAAAAACTAGTGATTCTAGTAATTAACAATCAAAATACGAGTTAACGAAAGGAATAACTTAACTTTATGAATAGTTTGAATGAAAATTTACTGGAATCTCCCCAAAATCTCCTAAGTCCTCCCCATAATGTGTTTTGAAAATAAAGAAATGTTTTAGAATATTTGCCTGTATTAATCTATGTATATCTTGTTATAGCAGACCTATACTGCTATACAAGCCTCACTATAGCGGGATATTTCCTCTATGGCAAGATTGACCAATGCTAACTCCCATTATAGCGAGAAATTTCCACTATAGAGGCATAGTAGTAGTGCCTTCCATCTTCTATAGTGGGTGTAGCATGGCAAAAACTCGAGTTTGCATCTAATTTTTCCATTTTTGCAACTCACACTTAAGCCTTGATATTTTGAACTAACCCCTTTATGACCAGTTCGATATCGAATATTCTACTTAACCAAATTCATTTTAAAAGATCTTAAGGATTACTTATCGTCTTAGCTAAAATAAAAATATGTTAATCCTTTCATATTTACCTAATCCAATCCTGAATTGTCCTAGATCATACCTTACTTAGATTTCATCTAAGACTAGCCTAGCCTGAAATTTCTAACTCCTAATTTGGGGAACACCCTAACCAAAATATTAGCATTCTAGAAATAACAATAATAACAAAATGGTTCATTATAGCATCACATCTGAGAGTGCATGTGTGTACAACTAGTACAAAGCATCGCATCCAAGGTACATGGCGATGAAATTGAAAGTGAAATAGTGATGTTTGAGTATTTTTGAATTTGCATGAAGCATAACATCTAAAAATGCATGTTGTCAAGACCCAAGACTAGTCATAGTCGTAACACAGTGCTTAAAGTGACAAGTGAACCCAAGCTAACCCATGGCCTAAAATGTCACTAAGAATAATAAAGTAAACCAATAAATAATGAGTAAAAATTGAGCTAAACTGTAAAACCATAATAAATAAATCAATACGGAATATCAAAACCCATAATATATACAAAACCATCATGTTAAAAGTCTAGCTGATTGTCTAAAAGCCTTTACTTAGATAAGTTTCTAGGAAAATTCCCTAGATAACTCTAACTTTAAAATAAAATAGAACTAAATGAAATTGTTGATAAATAGTCATGGAATGATTAAGGAATCAACCAAATACTATCGTTCGAGTGACTGCTGAATCAAGCTAACTCCTATCGGGATGTTAAGCATCTAAACTTATATTATAAGTAAATATAGCACAAAAAGTATTTTATCAATACTTTGAATGTACTGAACATATGAGTATGCTGTCACGACTCAAGGCTATCCCCTAGTCGTAGCACGATGCACAAGGCCACAAGTGACCTCAAGCTAACCTATGATCTGGCACAAGTTTTAAATACTGAAGAAAAAAAAATGTACAAAAGTCATTTAATAAATGTTTAAATAGTCAAGTAAATAATAAAGGAGTCTGAAACACATCACTAATAAACATAACTAACCATCTGTCTATTTGAAAGCCTCTAAACACGATAAGTTATTGGGACAGGTCCCTAACTAACTCTAACTACTGAAATAAACATGAACTGAAATAATAGAAATCATGGTAAATAATATAATTATTCCTCAACTAATGATGACTCGCCAATATTACAGCTGAGTGGCACATGAACTGTCTAAGTACGATTGAGGAACTAAGCGTTCGAACCTATTATATGATAAAATAGCATAAAAAGTATGCAATTAGTACTTTGAATGTGCTGGTATATTAGATAAGCACTAGATGATATGTATACATCTAGAATGGTACTGAGTATAAATGCACGAACATGTAAATCAAATGCAAGACCAAGCAAAGCATGTATTGAATTAATCTGTAAAACTATTTAACTAAATGAATGATAGACTAGACACTTGGTCATGCAAACTTGAAATAGTATAATCTGAATATTGAACTTAGACTATGGGAGCTAGCTACAACTAACATACCCCAATCTGAGCAAAATCGGTATCCAACTAGTAACCAGAATTATATGGGTGTTAGTACCTTGCCAAGGGTACCAATACTGGCTAGCGTGGATCCACTAATCTAATGTCCTAAAGGACGAAGGTGTAAGGACTCTACTTATGGGGGACCCATCAAAATCAATTATAGATCCATAGGTTTTGAACTCAGGGGATGATACTAATGACTTGTGGCTAACTGATGGGGGAGTCGCCATCCTTGTGTTCACTCAATGCTAAGTACTACTTTCTACTGAATGGCACTGGTATGGATATTCATTTAACATGATTTGGTACTGTAAGGTGCTCATTATGAAAATATCCTAAATTTAATGATACAAGCATACTTTGAATGATTTGTAACCTAAAAACTGTAACATACATGATTTGCCTTAGTATCAGCTATTCATAACCCATTAGCAATATCTATTGTAAACTAATCTTGGAAAATATTGAACAATTTATGGGATAGGAAAATCATGAATAACACCCTATATTTCAATAACTAATCATGAAGTGGACATTTGCATTATCAAATATATGAAAACACTATTATCATAAGGGAAGGCATTTTCATGGTTTAATATTAAACAATTGAGGGAAAATTTATAAAATTCATAATCTACATGAAATTTTACCAATTAGGGAAAAGGGTTTATACTTATAAGAATAGAGAATTCTTGGGACTCAATGGGCGGAAAGGACCCATTGATGAATATCCCACATACTTGAAGAAAAAGAATTGGTGAAGTCCTTGAGATTGGTTTTATTCTTTGAGAAACCCTAATTTGTTCTTGAGGGACAAAGAAAACACTCCTCTTGATTTCTCTGAGTTAAATTATAATAAATGGTGGAATTTTGAGGGTTTTAGGTCTTTTATACCCCCTTTAGGAAGCCTAAACTATGTGGGTTAGGCTTTAAAAGGAGTGGGAAAAGACTTAAAAGTCCCAGGAAAATCATATAGGAATCTGGGTGCCCAGTTGTTATGACTCATCCTATGACTCGTCACGACTGGTTATGAGTTGTAGTCATAGTCGTAGGCTGGAACTCTGAGGTTGGGGGCTTTACTGTCTTGAATATGACTCATTGGGACTAGCTATAAGTCATTAGGTGTGTTCATAGTCTGAGACTGTGTTTTTGGGTCACTCACTGGTCAGGATATGAGTCCACTATACGACTCGTAATGTCAGACTATGAGTCATATACTAGACTTGTAACCACTGGAGTGAGTCTTAGGTAATACACTATTGTGACTACGACTCACTTGAGATGACTCATCATGAGTGGTTATGAGTCGTTTTCTAAGTAATAGTCATGGTAGTGTGTCAGGTCCTTAGGGAAAACTTTCCACAAATTTTTACCACGACATTGGATTATGGAGAGACTTAAAGCGTTGGAAAGCTAACTTCATGGCCTATATTTTAAGAGGTATATAGCTTGAAAATTTAGGGTATTACAATATATCCCCCTTGGTATAATTTGTTCTCAAATGAAAATTAACTGAGCTGGGACACTAAGAATAGTGGGATCATGCACGAAACATTTAGGAGCTAAATCATGACTAAATATCTAAAATCTAAAATATGATGCATGGACTGAACTAAACTCATGAATATATGCTATGACATGAGGATAGTTAGATAGCTGAGATGGAAAATAAATGAATTATTCTAAAGAACCGTTACCTCAAGCTGAATCTGAATTCGTAGAGAAGCGATAGGGATACTTGGATCTCATATCGTCTTCTATTTCCCATGTAGATCCCTCAACAGACTGATTTCTCTATAGAACCTTAACTAGAGAAACTTTTTATTCCTTGACCTGCGAACCTGACGATCAAGGATCTCAGATGGGACTTTTTTATAAGAGAGGCTATCTTCTATGCCCACACTTTCTAGCTGAATGACAGAAGTCGGGTCGCCAATGCATTTCTTTAATAGAGAGATATGAAACACTATGTGAACTAATGCTAACTCCGCAGGCAACTCTAAATCATACGCTACATTCCTAAAATGGCTCAAAATCCTATAAAGGCCAACATAGCAAGGACCGAGCTTCCCTTTTGTACCAAATCTCTTCACCCTTTTCATAGGCAAAATTTTTAGGTAAACAATATCTCTAACTTTAAACTCAAGTTCCCTTCTCCTCACATTCACATAGGATTTCTGATGTCTTTGGGTTATCTTCATCTTTTATGAATAAAGTGAACCATCTTTATCACCTTATATACTGAATCTGGACCTATCAAAGTACCTTCACCAACTTTAAACCAACCAATAAAAGATCTACACCTCATACTATGGAAAACTTTAGATGGAACCATTAGGATGTTGGAGTGATAGTTGTTATTGTAGGAAAACTCAATCAAAGATAAGTGATAATCCTAACAACACTTGAAATCGAGAACACAAGCCCTCAGTATGTCCTCTAAGGTTTGGATGGTCCTCTCTGCCTGACCATCTGTCTGCGAGTGAAAAGTGGTATTTAGATGAACTTGGGTACCAAGACCCTTTTGAAAAGCCTTCCAAAATTAAGAGGTAAATTGTGTACCTCTATCTAAAATGATGGTCAAAATAACTTTCTAAGATAGTGAATTTCATAATCCTCAACTGAATTTGAAGTATGGACAGGCAAGAAGCACGTTGACTTGGTTATTCTATCCACAATGACCAAAATCGAACTATGTTGACATTGTGTACAGGGTAACCCTGTAACAAAATCCATATTCACCACTTCCCACTTACAAGTGGGAATGCTAAAATCCTAAAGTACACCACTAGGTATCTAGTGCTTAACCTTGACCTACTAATAATTCAGTCACTTAGCCATGAATTTCGTAATATCATTCCCCATAGCGTTTCACTAATAGACTTCCCACAAATTACGGTATATCTTAGTGTCTCTCAGATAGATAGAATATCGTGAACTATGTGCTTCTTCTAACATTCACTACATCAAACTATCCATTTCAGAACATATAAACTTCCCTAACAACGAAGTACACCATCTTCCCCTTGGGATAAATCCTCAACCTTTTGATCTCGAACTATTTCTTTCAACTTAATTAGAATTGGATTTGTGTATTACTTTTCCTTGACCTCGGAAACCAAGGAAGATTTTGAACCATTCTAAATCTATACATTACCTTTGACTGAATATACCAACCGAACACCCTATCGAGATAGCTAATAAAGATTGGGAACTAACTTATTCTTATCATCCTCAACATAGGGAACACTTCCCATAGACAACCTACTAAGGGTATTAGCCATAACATTAGCCTTACCCGAGTGATATAACACACTCATATCATAGTTTTCCTAATAATTTAAGCCACCTTATCTAACAAAGATTTAGGTCTTTCTATATAAATACGAACTGTAAGATCCTGTGATCAGTAAACAAATCCACATAGACCCCATAGAGGTAATGCTTCCAAATATTCAGGGCAAAGACAACTGCTGCCAACTCAAGATCATGAGTCAAGTAATTTTTTTCATGGGGTTTAAGCTATATAAGGAATAGGGTATGACCTTACCTTGCTGCATCAACACACACCCAATACAAACCCTAAAAGCATCACAATAAACTACAAACCCATCTGACCCTTTATGAAGAGTCAATATCAACGTGAAAGTGAGTCAAGTCTTCAACTACTAAAAACTCTCCTCAAAAGAATCTGACCACTGAAACTTGACTTTCTTCTATGTTAGTATGGACATGGGAGAATCAATAGAAGAGAATCCTTCCAGAAACCATCTATAGTAACCGGCTAAACCCAAGAAACTCTTGATATCTGATGGAGTGATAGCTTCGGCCAGTTTCTCACTACTTTGATCTTTTGAGAATCAACTATGATTCCATCAACAGAAATTATGTGATCAAGTAAAGCTACAAATCTTAACCATAATTCATATTTATTGAACTTAGCGAATAACTGATAATCCTTAAGGATCTGCAAAACAATCCTCAGGTGGTCTACATGATCACATTCACTATGAGAGTGAACGAGAATGTCATCTATGAAGACTATGATGAGCATGTCCAAGTACTACTTGCAAACCCTGTTCAATAAGTCCATGAAAACTAAAAGAGCATTCATTAGCCCAAAAGCTATAACTACGAATTCAAAGTGACCATATCGAGTTTTGAAGGTTGTCTTTGGAATGTCACAATCGTTGATTCTGAGATGATGCTATATGGACCTAAGGTCTATCTTAGAGAAATAATTTGCTTCTTAAATTTGTTTGAATAAGTCATCAGTCCTGTAGAGAGGATACTTATTCTTGATTGTGACTTTGTTTAACTGACAGTAGTCAATACATATTTTGTGAGAACCATCTTTCTTGCACATTAAGACAACTGGAGCACCCCACGGGGAAATACTAAACTTGATAAAACCCTTATCTAAGATGTCTTTAAATTTTTATTTGAATTTTATAAGCTCAATTAGAGCAATTCTATAAGGTGGAATTGAAATAGGCTTGGTATCTGGAAGGAGATATATTCCGAAGTTGATTTCCATCTATGGAGGAATTTCGAGAAGATCTTTAGGGAACACTTTTGGACACTCGTTCACTACTGGAAATGACTCAAGACTCTGAGATTCAGAACTTGAGTCCCTAATCCAGATGAGATGATAGATACACCCCTTGGAAATCATTTTCCTCTCCTTGATGAATAAGATAAATCGGCCTACCAAGACTGGGGTACTACCCCTCTATTCTAAGACTAGCTCATTAAGAAACTGAAATAAAACTATCCTGTTTCTATATTCAACTAAGGCATAGCAGTAATGGAGCCAATATATGCCAAGAATGATATAAAAATCATTCATCTTTATTTCTATGAGATAAACTAAAGTAACTTTTTGAGACACTGTGATTGGGAAATTTTTAAATACCCGTATAATTATTATAGAATTACCAACTATGGTAGACATGGAGAAAGGTTCTACAAGATTTTTTAGACTAATGTCGAAGACTTTGACTATGTACGGAGTCATGAAGGACAATATGTCTCTGGGATATAGTAATGCATAAACATGAAGGTGCAAGACTTGTAACGTACCAGTAACCATATTAGGAAAACCTTCCTGATCCTGTCAAGTTTGAAGGGCATAGAGTTGATTTTGATGTTGGCCACTGGTTGCACTAGAAGTGGCACCCTACTGAGTAGGGTGACTTGTTGGAGCTATTGAAGAATTAGTTTGGCTATTTTGATGATCATTCCTGCCCTTCCATATACCTGTTGGGAAATCCCTTATCCTATGGCCTATCTTGCCATACCCTAAACATGTATTACTATGGGCCATACACTCACCCATATGATTCTTACCATACCTCTTGCAGACTAGTTTAGTCCGGACACTATTCAAACTGCCCTAGCACTTACAGTCGAGCACTTTAAACTTAGGATCCAAATAACTAGCAGAGGATGGGGCAGGGGCTGGGGATGAAGATTTGTAGTAGAATTGAGAATGATTTCCACCATCAGATCTTTGTTGAGAAAATTTTAAACTACCAGTTCTTGTAATACCCCGGGAAATTTTTCGTTGAAATTTTGTGCGTAAACGTGTTGGGTTCTATCTTCTAGAATGAATTATAAATTTTCCATGTAGAATATCTTAGATTATGACCCACCATTGCATATAGTATCGAACAAGATTTCCAACTATATGTGGATCATCCAAAAAGGACACCCGAGCGACGAGTTATGAATATTTCGATCGAACCGTGAATGGTAGTGAACACTAAAATGTGCAGGAAAAAGTACTGAGGCCTGACATATTTTTGCTACAACTTTAAATGATCATAACTCCTTGTACATAATGATCAAGTTGATCTACTATATATCAACAGAAAGCTCTGTGACTCCCCTTTCCAATGAAATTGGTTTCATCCAATTTGTCTATCGAAGCAAAAAGTTATGGTCGATCTACTTCAGCCTATCAAAAGCAAATTTATGGGTCAAGTCCAAATTATCATAACTCCTCGTAAACAATGATATGGGTGAGATACTATATATTAAAGGAAATATATGAGAGTCCTCTTTCTAATGAAATTGGTTTCATCCAATTTGGATATCGGAGTAAAACGTTATGGTTGATCTGACTATCAAAACAGTCCACCAAAAGACAGATTCAAGAATTATTTGATTTTTAGGGGCATTTTGGTCATTCCCCCTCACCTAAAATCCATCCAAACCGAATATTAAATCCTATTAGAAGCATTATATGTTATATTTCATCAAATTCCTTCAAAAAGAAAACCCTAAGCTCCTACATCCAACTTCAAGAACCTCCAAAGTTCACCATTAATTCTGCAAATTTATTCAAGATTCCAAGTTCCTAGTTCAAGAACTCCAAGAACCATCATTCAAAGGCCCGATTAACATCTCAAAAATGAGTATCGATCTAAAGTTCATCATTCAAGGTATGTGGAGTTTTTCAACAAGAACTCTCTTTCGTTCTTGTGCCTAAAAGTAATTTTCTTTACAAAGGCATGATTTTTATTTGAATTTTTATAAATTTGAAGCATGGACCCATATCTTATGATGATTATTATGAAATCTTGATGTTTATGATTTTGAAAGATGAATTTACATGTGTGGAGATATAAAGCATGAATCTTGAATGAGATTTATCATGATTTTGATATTTGGGTCGTGAATCCCCATAGGAAATTGTGTTCTTTAGAAAGTGTGTGTTATAAGCACGTTGATGTTGAATATTTGAGATATTTTGAATGATTTGACCTTTTGGTCTTAATGGAGTTGTTTTGAAATCGAGTGTGAAAGAAATCCACAACGTGGTTGATTTTGATAGATGGGAAGCATGATGGCTCCCGATGTATAATTATATATTACTGAAATTATTTTGTTGTGAATTGTCTTTGAAATGATCTGAGTAATGTCTGGGAGAAATCTTTAGCACCGAGTGGGAGGTATAAAGCGACCTTACTTCCCTAGAACTATGTGCCCCCGTAGGAGTGAGCCTGAGGCTGATTTATATAGAGATAACTAACTTGTGTGGATTTGATATCGATAGTCCTACTCTGATGGAAAGGATAGGATGGCTCTCCCCAACGTGGGTTGTATGTTGCACTCCATTTAGATCACATGATTTATGTCAGTTATAGGATCTCCCAGTGTGTGTGTGTTTCCTTGTGTCTATGGTGAATGGTGAAGTAATTTAAAAGTGGAATTGTGAAAGTTATTCTTTCAAAAGATTTAAATAATATTTACATTATGAGAATTGATATTCTTGATGAACTGAAAGTGATTGACAAATTATATGATGACTCACATGTGTTATTATACTTATTTCATCCTCTCATGATTATGATGATTTTCTTCGGGCTATGTGAGTCTTTTATACATCCTGCATATTTCTTATAAATATTTATGATGATGATGTTTATAAAATTGCATACACCCCCATATACTTGGTTCCTTTCCATGGTACTAACCCACATCTTTGGATGTGGGCTGTATTTTCTCAGAATGTAGGTTTAGGTACTCAGTTCCAGGTTCGATAGTGATTCTTCGGTTGTGCTGTTCTACATTATCTGTCATGGTGAGTCCTCATGTTCTGAGGACGTGATGTCTGATGTTGGTTTCATGGAATTATTTACATTTGATAACTGAGTATGAGTCAGTTGGAGCATGTCTCAATGGCTCTTTGGTTTTATTGATTTTCTTAGAGGCTTGTCAGACTAGTATAAATGTTGGGAGTTGACTAATAAGTCGTATTTTGTTGTCTATCTAAAATTATTTTATTCTTGGATGATGATTACTCTGTTGATATTTGAGGGTTATTTATGGAAACCCCATTGATTTATGTTGAACTGAATGAAAATGGCTCAAAGGGTTAGCTTAGGGCTACTCATAGCCTCAAGCACCGTGTGACGCTTTGGAACCCATTTTTGGGGTGTTATAAACTTGGTATTAGTGCCTAAGGTTTTAAGGTGTCCTAGGGAGTCTGACAAGCCGCGTTAAGTAGAGTCTTGATCATCGGTGTGTAGCGCACCACATCTATGAGCAAAAGGCTATAAGATATTTTAGGGAAAAGTGTGATTCTTTCTTTCAAAAGTCTATCATGCTTAAAGTGTCTCTCTCTGCTATTGATTCGTGCTCTCCTCTTTCAGAAATATTTCTCCACGTCGAGCGAGAAGAAATAACAATGGTCAGCAACCTCAACCCGTTAACCCATTGAATGAAAATATGTCTCATGTTGTATTTCGGGCAGCCTTTCAGGCACTGGCCCAAGCTGTTGCTGCAAAAGTTCAGGCCAACCCGGCCCCAGCTCTATAGCAGCAGGGAGTTAATTCAGCTACTGCCAGGATTCGTGACTTCATGCGGATGAATCCATCAGAATTTTATGGGTCCAAGTCTGATGAGGATCCACGATTGTTTTTAGAGAAGCTGCGAAAGATTACTCAGGTGATGCATGTATCTGAGGAACATAGTGTGGAGTTGGCTGCGTATAGGTTGAAAGACCTTGCTTATGACTAGGTTGTTTCTTGGAGGAAAGGTTAAGGTGAGGGAGTTGTCCCTACAACTTGGTAAGAGTTCCAGGATACATTCCTGGATAAGTTTTTCCCTTTGGAGATGAGGAAGGCAAAGGTAGAAGAGTTTATGAACCTGCGATAGGGCTCTATGACTGTTAGGGAGTACTGTCTAAAGTTCTCAGTTGGCCAGTTATGCTCCTGACTTAGTGGATGATAATCGGGCTAGTATGAGTAAGTTTATGACTGGAGTGTCTAGTTATGTGGTTAAGGAGTGTAGGTCATCTATGCTGAATAGTGAGATAAATCTTTCTGGGCTGATGACTCATGCCCAACAGATTGAGGTAGACAAGATTAAGGAGAGAGATAGAATAAGAGGGAATAAGAGAGTTGGGTCTGAGCAGCATAGACAGGTTCAGCCTAGATCGCAGGGAGGGAGTCGCCTGCAGTATCAGGATCATTTGTCTATGCCAGCACCATCATCTGTTAGTGCTCCCATGCCTAGAGGTAGGCAGGAGCAAGGTAGCAGGTCATATGCATCCAGGTCCCAGTACAGTGCTAGAAGAAAGCCAAATCAACCCTTGTGTCCTAAGTGTGGTAGGGCTCATTCGGGTGAGTGTTGGGGTGAGAAGAGGGGTTGTTTTCAGTGTGGTGACATGGGTCACAGAGTTAGAGATTGTCCACAGGATAGACAAGGGAATCGTGACTATCGCCTTCAAACCCAGACTCAAACTGTTAGTGCTCCAGTTCCAGCGACTCACCCAGCCCCAGCTCAAGGCGCCTCTTCTAGCAATGCTGGCAAGCAGTGCCAGAATATATTCTATGCTTTACCATCTTAATAGGAATAGAAGGACTCTCCCGATGTTATTACTGGTATACTTCATATATTTCAGTTTGATGTGTATGCTTTGTTAGATCCTGGATCCAGTTTCTCATATGTTAGACCTTTGATTGCTGTGAATTTTGAAATGAGTCCTAAGATTATTCTTGAGCCTATCCTAGTTTCTACCCCCGTGGGTGATTCGATTGTTGCCCAGAAAGTGTATAAAAAGTGTTTTATTACCATTCTTCATAGAGTCTAGTTGGCTGATCTGGTTGAGTTAGACATGGTATATTTTGATGTGATTCTAGGTATGGACTGGCTGTATTCTTCTTATGCCTCTATTGATTATCGAACCCGAATGGTCAAGTTTCAGTTTTCGGGTGCATCCTTATTTGAGTGGTCTGGGAATTCTGTGTCACCCGAGAGTCATTTTATCTCTTACCTTAAAGCTAGAAAGCTTATTTCCAAGGGGTGTATTTACCATTTGGTTAGAGTCAAAGACACTAATTTTGAGACTCTAACTCTCCAGTTTGTTAACATCGTCGATGAGTTTTCTAATGTCTTTTTGGATGATCTCCCAGGGATACCTCCTGATAGAGAGATAGAGTTTGGGATTGATCTTCTTCCCGATACTCAGCCCATTTCTATTCCTCCTTACCGTATGGCCCCTACAGAACTTAAAGAGTTGAAAGAGCAACTTAAAGATCTACTAGATAAGAGTTTCATAAGGCCCAGTGTTTCTCCTTGGGGTGCTCCTGTGTTGTTTGTGAGAAAGAAAGATGGCTCTTTATATATGTGCATTGATTACTGCCAACTAAATAAAGTCACCATCAAAAATAAGTACCTCCTTCCCAGAATAGATGATTTTTTTGACCAATTGCAAGGTGCAAGTTATTTCTAAAAGATAGAACTTTGTTCCGGCTATCATCAACTCAAAGTTAGGGAGTGTGACATCCCAAAAACCGCTTTCCGAACTTATTATGGCCATTTTGAGTTTTTTGTTATGTTTTTTGGGTTAACTAATGCCCCAGGAGCTTTCATGGACCTCATGAATCAAGTGTTTAGATCATATCTGGATATGTTTGCCATAGTGTTCATCGATGATATATTGGTGTACTCCCGTAGTGAGGATGAAGATTCTGATCATCTCCGAACTGTCTTGCAAACCGTTAGAGATCACAAGTGTTTTGCCAAGTTCAGTAAGTGTGAGTTTTGGCTAAGGTCAGTTGCTTTTCTGGGTCATATCATTTCTTCTGAGGGTATTAGAGTTGATCCCTAAAAGACCAAAGCTATTAAAAATTAGCCTAGACCTATTTCTCTGACTGATATCCGAAGTTTCTTAGGTTTATCTGGCTATTACCACCGTTTTGTTAAGGGTTTATCCTCTATAGCATCTCCTATGACTCGGTTAACCCAAAAGAAAGTGAAGTTCTTGTGGTCCGAATCTTTCGAGAAGAGTTTTCAGGAGTTAAAGACTCGACTCACTTCAACCCCTGTTTTGACTTTGCTTGATGGTGTTGATGGTTTTGTGGTGTACTGTGATACTTTGAGAGTTGGGTTGGGTTGCATATTGATGCAGAAGGGTAAGGTGATAGCTTATGCTTCTAGATAGTTGAAACCCCATGAGAAAAATTACCCCACCCATGACCTTGAGTTGGCTGTTGTTGTGTTTTCCTTGAAAATATGGAGACACTATTTGTATAGTGTCCATGTTGATGTTTTCACTGATCATAAGAGTCTACAGTATGTGTTTACCTAGAGAGAATTGAATCTTAGGTAGAGACGATGGTTAGAATTGTTAAAAGACTATGACATGAGTGTGTTGTACCATCCAGGCAAGGCTAATATTGTGGCGGATGCCCTAAGTAGAGTGTCCATGGGTAGTGTTTTGCATGTCGTAGAAGGTAAGAAAAAGTTGGCTCGTGATGTACATCGTTTGGCTAGATTGGGGGTTAAGTTGTTTGACTCTGCTGAAGGTAGTATAGAGGTTCAGAGCAGTTCCGAATCCTCCTTAGTTTCGAAAGTGAAGGAAAAGCAATACTTAGATGCTAGTTTGGTCAGACTCAAGGAGTCAGTCAAGGACCAAAAAGTAGAGGTTTTCTCCCAAGGGGGAGATAGTGTGTTGAGATTGTAGGGTAGATTATGTGTCGTGTGTTGAGATTGTAGGGTAGATTATATGTCCTGAATGTTGATGATCTTATATAGAGGATTATGGCTGAAGCGTATGGGGAATGATATTCTATTCATCTTGGTGCCACCAAGATGTACCAAGACTTACGGGAAATCTATTGGTGGAGTGGCATAAAGAAAGATATAGCAGCATTTGTAGCTAAGTGTGTAACATGCAAAAAGGTTAAGGTTGAACACCAAAGACCTGGTGGTATGATGCAAGAGTTTATTATTCCCACCTGGAAGTGAGAAGAGATAAATATGGACTTCGTGATTGGTTTACCTCCTTCCCGATGCCATCATGATTCTATTTGGGTTATGGTTGTTAGATTGACTAAGTCTGCTCATTGCTTTCCTGTTCATACTTCATATACTACTGAGGATTACGGTAGATTATATATCCAAGATCTAGTCAGATTGTGTGGAGTTCACTTGTCTATCATTTTGGATAGGGGTACTCAGTTCACTTCGTAATTTTGGAAAGCTTTTCGGAAGGGTCTTGGTACCCAAGTGCTTTTGAGTTCTGCTTTTCATCCGCAGACCGATGGTCAGGCTGAGCAGACCATCCAGACCTTATAGGATATGTTGAGAGCTTGTGCACTTGACTTTAATGGAAGTTAGGATGATCACTTACCGCTGGTAGAATTTGGTTATAATAACAGCTTTCACTCTAGTATTGGCATGGTTCCGTTTGAAGCCTTGTATGGGAGGAAGTGTAGATCACCCATAGGTTGGTTCGAGGTGGGTAAAGAGGTTGTGAGTGTTCCTGATTCGGTATTCAAGGCTATGGAAAAAGTTAAGTTGATTATGGAAAGGTTGAAAACTACACAGAGTCGTCAGAAGTCATATGCGGATGTTAGAAGGAGAGACCTTAAGTTTGAAGTTGGTGACCTAGTGTATCTGAAAATTTCACCCATGAGGGGGGTGAAGAGATTCAGAAAGAAGGGGAAGCTTAGTCCCCGTTATGTTGGTCCTTACAAAATTCTTAGCCGTGTTGGTAAGGTAGCTTATGAGGTTGAGTTGCCTTCCGAGTTGTCCTCTGTTCATCCAATATTCTATGTCTCCATGCTTAGAAAGCATATTAGCGATGTTGTGGTAGTGGATTCCTCTGTGAGTGCTGACATTCAAGAAAATCTTTCTTTTGATGAGATTTCTATTGAGATTCTTGATTTTAGTGTCCAAAGACTAAGGAACAAAGAAGTTCCCTTGGTCAAGGTGTTGTGGCGAAACTAATCTGTTGAGGGTGCAACTTGGGAAGCTGAGGCGGATATGCGATCCAAATACCCGCACCTATTTTTTGCGAACTCCGATCAAGCTGAAGGTACCGTTCTTTCCTAAATAATGCACTTTTGATAAAAGTCGCAGCAGTTTAGCTGTCATTTATTATGTGTTCAGCTGTAGTTTTCTGAATTTATGCATTCTATGTTGCATTCGGAGTGACAAACGATGTGGTGATGAGTCTAACAAATGGTTTTAGTTGTATTCTCTATTCCCTATCTAATCTTGGCATGTCTATCATCATTCGAGGATGAATGTTTCCAAGGGGGATGATGTAATAGCCCAAAAAAAATTTTGTTGAAATTTTGTGCGTAAACGTGTTGGGTTCTATCTTCTAGAATTAATTATAAATTTTTCATGAGGAATGTCTTATATTATGACCCACCATTGTGTAGAGTATCAAATAATCTTTCCAACGATATGTGGATCATCCCAAACGGACACCCGAGCGACGAGTTATGAACATTCCGATCGAACCGTGAATAGTAGTGAACAGTAAAACGTGCAGGAAAAAGTACTGAGGCCTGGCGTATTTTTTCTCCAACTTTAAACGATCATAACTCCTTTTACATAATGATCTGGGTGATCATAACTCCAAGTCCGGGAGAAATCTTTAGCACTGAGTGGGAGGTATAAAGCGACCTTACTTCCCTAGAACTACGTGCCCCCGTAAGAGTGAGCCTGAGGCTGATTTATATAGTGATCACTAATTTGTGTGGATTTGGTATCGATAGACCTACTCCAATGGCAAGGATAGGAAGGCTCTCCCCAACGTTGGTTGTACGTTGGACTCCATGTAACTCACATGATTTATGTCGGTTATAGGATCTCCCAGTGTGTGTGTATGTTTCCTTGTGTCTATGGTGAACGGTGAAGTGATTTGAAAGTGGAATTGTGAAAGTTATTCTTTCGAAAGATTTAAATGATATTTACATTGTGAGAATTGATATTCTTGATGAACTGAAAGTGATTGACAAATTATATGATGACTCACATGTGTTATTATACTTATTTCATCTTCTCATGATTATGATGATTTTCTTCGGGCTATGTGAGTTTTTCATACATCCTGCATATTTCTTATAAATATTTATGATAATGATGTTTATAAAACTGCATACACCCCCATATACTCGGTTCCTTTCCATGGTACTGACCCACATCTTTGGATGTGGGCTATATTTTCTCAGAATGTAGGTTCAGGTGCTCAGTTTCAGGTTCGACAGTGATTCTTCGGGTACACTGTTCTACATCCTCTATCGTGGTGAGTCCTCATGTTCCGAAGACGTGATGTCCAATGTTGGTTTCACAGAATTTTTTACATTTGATAACTGAGTATGAGTCAGTTGGGGCATGTCTTAATGGCTCGCTGGTTTTATTAATTTTCTTAGAGGCTTTTCAGACTAGTGTAGATGTTGGGAGTTGACTAATAAGTCATATTTTGTTATCTTTCTGAAATTCTTTTATTCTTGGATGATGATTACTCTGTTGATATTTGAGGTTTATGTATAGAAACCCCATTGATTCATGTTGAACTGAATGAAAATGACTCAAAGGGTTAGCTTGGGGCTACTCGTAGCCTCAAGCACCGTGTGATGCTCCGGAACCCATTTTCGGGGCGTTATAGTTCTGGTACTCTTATTCTCTCTTTCCTTCTCCTTAAGCTTTTCTCCCTCAATCTTCTGAGCATGGACCATCAATATAGAGAGCTCCAACTCCTTAATCAATATAGCTATTCTACACTTTTTGACTACCTTTTAGAAGCTCTCGATACAAAATTACTCATTTTAGCCCTAGTATCAGCCACCATAGTCATAACATACCTTGCTAATTGGGTAAACTTGAGTGAACACTCCTTCACACTCATGTTGCCTTACTTCAGATTGATAAACTCTTGCACCTTGGCCTCCCTTAACTCAAGTGGGAAAAACCTATCCAAGAAAGCAGTAGCAAACTCATTCCACTCTACAGCCCTTGCAGCGGCACCCCTATCCTTCTTCCACTACTTAACCTAAGTATGAGCTACCCCTAAAACTATTAAGAATCTAAGTCATCACTCTCACTACACATAATCAATAAGTTCTTAGGGATTCCCCTCAGACTTGGATCCAAAAAATATTGGAGGATTCATTCGAGTAAATTCTCAGATAATAGTTGTTGCCATATTTACTACTGGGTTACTAGAGTAAGAACCTGCTGGTCATTTTGAGCAGCCATAGACTAGGCCAAAACTATGAAAGCAACCCTGAATTTGACATGAGAGACACGCTTTCTTAGAGGTTCTTCCTGAACAGGTAGTGGTACAGACAGGTCTCCACTTCTTCTTCTATTATTACTTCTAGGTAGCATTTTCTGTAAATGGATAAAGGATAAGTTAGTAAGGGAAATTCAATAGATATCATGCTCCATCACGACGACTGGTTAAGAGTCGTAGTCAAAGTCATGGGCTTGAACTCTAAGGCTGGGGCCTTTACTATCTTGACTATGACTCACCACCTTATTAGGATTGGCTACGAGTCATTAGTGGAGTCATAGTCTTAGGCTGATTTTGTGGGTCATGCACTGGTCAGGCTAAGAATCCACTATACGACTAGTAATGTCAGAATATAAATAACATACTAGGCTCATAACCACTAGACTAGGTTTTAGATAATACATCATTGTGACTATGACTCATCATGAGAGGTTACGACTCATCATGAGTGGTTACCACTCATTTTCTGAGTCATTGTCATGGTAATGTATCAGGTCCTTAGGGGAAACTTTCCACAACTTTTTACCACGACATTAGATTAAGGCGATAATTAAAGTGTTGAAAAACTAACTTTGTGGCCTATCTTTTAAGAGGTCTAGAGCTTGAAATTTTAGGGTATTACATATTCACCACACTATGTAAGCAAAATATGATAAAATTTACCTGATAAGCTAAACATGGACTAAAATCTATAAACCTATGCAATGACCAAGTAATAAATGTGGAATGATGTAATATAATGAAATAACTAAACCAAAGCTATGTGAGGTTTAAGACTGAACTGTGGGAGATACTATTAGCCGACATACCTTAGTTGAGCTAAACAAGGCCAACTAGTAACCCTAGTTGTATAGGTGTTTAGTACCTTGCCAAGGTTATGAACATTGGCTGGCATGAATCCACTAATCTAAGGTCCACAGAATTATATTTTCAACCTATGGAGGCAGCATAGTTCTGGGACTTGGGTTATCTTAACCCGTGTCCCCTAGATGCTAAGTAATAATTCCAACTGAAGATAAATAAATATACTGAAATGCTCATCAATAATTATGTTTTGAAATTAAAAGGTAAATGCTTTATCTGGAAACATTTTGAATCATAGAAACTGAATGAACGAGTATTTGACTAACAATTCATGATATCACTAGTGATCGAGTGTTTATAACTTGCTATCTTAGCAGAATGCAACTAAACATGGCAATACTATAATTTGACAATAATAAGAAATTTCATAACTTAAAACCAAAATTCAAAATTTATCAATGTAATAAATATGAATAAATAGTGATTCTCAAATTTATGGAAAACATATATTCATGGCTTGAGTTATTGTTGGGATTCAATGGGTGAAAGGAATCCACTGATGAAATCCTACATACCTGGAGGTAATAACCCTAAAGAAATCTATGGATACTAAGAGCTGACCACACAGCACACCATCTCCCCCATAATATTTGTTACCTTCTAAACCATATCTAAGAATTCCTGAGGATCCTCTTCAGACATGAATCTCATAAAGGAAGGTGGATTCAGTTGGGTGAAGTCCCGAATCCAAGATGCAGCAGTATTGGCCACAGGGTTGGCCTAAATAGCAGCGGTCCATTCATTCTAAGCTGATACGGAGTTGGCGAGAGTGGTGAATGCAGCCCTGAATTCTGTGTGAGAGACATGCTTGTCCAAAGGATTTGCCTGGACGGACAGAGGTGCTGGCTGGTTTCCTGCTCCTCTTTTGTTATTTTTTTTGGAGGCATGTCCTATAAACAAAAGGAAGAAATTTATTAGATTAAGATTTTCACTTGAGCTCATGCATACTCGCACGACATGAATACTGAAAGAAGGGAACTTTTGCTAATTGCCTTATAGCCTCTTGCCCATAAGTGTGAAGCGCTACACACCCATGCATAATACTCTACTTGACGTGGTTTACAGACTTCCTAGGACTCTTTAAAACCTTAGGCTCTGATACCAAATTTTTAACGCCTCGAGAGTATACCTTGGGCATTACACGGTGCTTACAGTCCCGAGGGATAACAAGCTAACCCATGAGATGGTACCTATTGTAAGCACTGAATAACATAATTATAAGTGAGGAAGAATAACTGATAAGCCATAAGTTTTAATATCTAAAATCAAACTAAATCATAATAACAAGAAAAATAATTGTCTGAATCTGATAAGCTACTGATAAACTGAATAACTAACTGATATGCCAACTGAAGTATGAGTACTGAATAACTAACTATAATGTCTGGTCACCTCTAGACTGACTGACTGTGAGTTCATGGGATAGGCCCCAACTAACTCCACTAATTACTTAGCTAAAGACATAAAGTAAAATAAATTATCCTCTAAATATGAGGACTCACCGCTGCTACTGCTGAGAGTTTGAGAAGTCTAAGCGTGATTCAGGAACTGAGCATCAGAACCTATGATAAATACATCATAGCGCATAAAAAGAGGTATGCGATCAGTACTTTGAATGTACTGGTATGCTAAATGAGGTAGGCTAACATGCATGGTTTCATGAATATAGATAAGTAATCGTCTGAATATGTATGCATAAAATAAGGTACTGATTAGAGTATATAAAATCTGTGGATACTAAGAATACATGGAGACTGTAATTATTGAGGATGCATGAAATCTGTAAATGCTGATAATACGTAAAATCTGTAGATACTAGGATGCATGACCAAGCATATAATATGAACTGGATAAAATCTATAAAATTGAAATACTAAAATAACCGATATTTGTATGCCTTGATCAAATAACACTGAGACTAAACTACTAGCCTGATTATTGGACTGAGACTGTGGGAGCTATTATCTAATCGATATGTGCCAATTTGAGCTAATCAGGGACCAACCTGTAACTCCAGTTAGAAGAGTGTTAATACTGTGTCATGGGTACTAATGCTGGCTATGTTGATCCACAAAATAGGTATACGGTGTTGTCCTGAAAGATTAAGGGTGTCAAACTAATCTGACAGGTGACCCCTGCGAGTTAGTCCAGCCTATATTGATAGGTGACTTCTCATATCCTACACTGGCTACATAGTTCTGAAGTTTAGGGACTGTAACTAGCGACTCTGCCTATCTGACAGGGAAGCCTCCATCCCTACATGGTTCGATGCTAAATCCTACTCCCAACGAAATGACACTGAGTTATTGATTATTCCTGAGTTTAGCTGACTGATCTAGTAATGCTCATAATATATTCTAAAGTTATTCTGAGGATACTGAGATGAGACTAAGTAAACAGCTATTGATTTTTGGGTGTTTAATACCCCAGGACTCAAAAGCAAAAAAAAAGTAACACAATATTAAACTTAGAAGACTTAGCATGAAAACCTTTATCAACTGCTCATTCTTTTAGGCATTTTATGAAACACTTGTAGTTCATAATTTAATCAAATCATACAAATGTTATGGAACTTGTAGTAATAGGATGGATTTAACATGAATAGCACTAAATCAAGATCTAATTCAATGAAAGATAATATTAAAACATGGAGAATTGAATGACAACAATAATTTCATTTATACATGGGGTAAAATCATAGTTCTTGGAGATTCATGGGTGAAAGCATAATTTAAAATCAAAATAAATTGAAAAGATCATAATTTTATAAGTTAAAATGTATACTTGGACTCCATGGATGAAAGGAACCCATGGATGAACATTTAACATACCTGAGTTATTGAATATGAGAGGATTGATGGAGACTTCTTGAGATTTGTCCTTGAATTTAAGAGCTAGGGTTTTTGTTCTTGAGAAAAGGATCTTCAGTTTTTTTAAGAGGACTTGAATAATGTTGATTATTTAGGTCACAAATAGGTTAAATATCATGTTTTGGGCTGATTAGGGCCGTGGTAAAAGATGCAAATACCCCTAAACGAATTTAAAAACTCAAAAATGGAAGCTAGAAATCTTGATTTTTGGCTTCGGCACGACGCGGTGCTATCGCGTCGAGCCACTGAAAATTGACAACTGGGACCTGAAATCTTGGCGTGGCACGGTGAAATTGCGGTAAGCCTTTGGAATGCCATTTTGGCCACCTCCGCGACACGCCATTATCGTGAAGGCTCACTTGAAACTGCCAAATGTTAAATAGGGCTCCTTCGTGATGCGCCATGATCACGGAGCTTCACTGGAAAGGGACAATTGTGAGATGAGACATCACCGCGATGCGGTTGAATTATGGAGTCTCACTGAAATTTGACAATTGTGATTTTACACTTCTCCACGATGCGTTACAAGCCTAAAGTATGGTGTTTTACGACTGAAACTTAAAATCGCCATAACTTCTTATTCGGTTATCGGATTAAGGCAAATTTTATATCATTGAAAATCTAATTCAATTTTCCTCCACTTGGTAGGATCTAAACTGAGAAATAATGAGTATTTGGAAAATTTTATATATAAATACTCATGTATTGAGACTTAAATCATGCTAAGGACATACGGGGTATTACAGATGATTTCTTGAGTGAACCAAGAATTATGGGATTTATTGATTATATAGGTTACTTGAGTGAACCGAGATTATGTGCAATCATTAGATGTTGATTCCTTGAGTGAAGCGGGTTTATGTGTTTAATTTCCAAAGTTGATTTTTTATGTAAATTGTGATGCATAATATTTGCCATTGTAATTGTACGTATGTATATTTATTTGGTCTGAGTTAGTTGAAAGTTGTGACATAACTTTGTATTGTCTATTACTTATGTAATTGGAACATGAATTATATGATTGTTTTGTTATGGGTGTTAACTTGGTATATCATTGGTGTCTTAGTTGACTCTAATTTTTATCTTCATTGGCTCATATTGACTAAAATTCATGTTGTATTTGTTACAAGGCTAAGTGTTATGAACTTGAAATAGAGTTGCATGATAGGGTTCATATTTTTTTGTTGTACTATATTTTGGTTATGTGTCATATTTCTCATTTCTGGTTGGCAGATGACCCTAATACTGCATATGCATTTTGTCTATTAAGTGTAGAGCATTTTCTAGTGATAGTTTTTAGACTATGGCTATGATTCAAATTGCATGCAAACTCAAGGGTGAGCTATATTGTTTGGTCTATCATGGGTTCATCTACTATTTTATGGTAAATTTGTTTTGGAATTAGATATTACATTGGTTTTTTGGGTTGCATCCCTACTTTTTGATATATATCATAGTTTGGGTATGATGACTTTTGGGTCCTAGGGGATGGTTTTTTGCATTTATAATATTTCTTTTTACTTTATGATATTAGCTAGTGATTTTACTCAATTGACTCTGCTTAGCTGCCTATTTTTGGCTAAGAGTTAGGTTAATGGTTTGGGTTAGTTGGTTCTTCTACTAGAGACTCAGTGTGGGTGATATTCATGATGGGTTTGGGTCATGAAAAAGTTGGTATCAGATCCCTATTTTTGTTGATCTCATCGTATCTAAATAGGTCTAGTAGAGTCTTGTAGAATGGTACAGAGATGTTTGTACTTTTCTTCGCAAGGTAATAAAACTTTAGAAAACTATTTACTCTTTCTTATTTCATGTTGTAACTTAAATTCAATTGGAATCTAGTGATCTAAATTAATATCTGAACTACTTCATTCTTTTATTCATTAATGGTAAATACTAGCTCAAATGGAGCACAAGAATTAGCCCTACACCAGCAACTCAAGTTATGGAATTGGCTAGCTGAGAAAGAGGATAAGGCAAGGGTAGGGTAAGGGTAAAAGAGAGAAAACATCCACCAGGGGTAGAGTTCAGGCAATAACTGACCAAGTTTATCAAAGGTCAATTTCACCTACCTTACCCTAAGATTATTTTAAGAAAGCTAAGGCAGAGGATGAGGATGGTTTAGAACTGAAGGTGGCAGCATTGAATAGAGGTACAACCCTTTATTTGGTATCTTTTGAGGTTATTCATTAGGTTTTGGCTTTTTGATTAGATTGACTAGCACTGGAGCCACTCCTACTATGTTTACTTTTTAGGTTTTGAGTGGTCGTCCCACTGAAACTTTAGCTACTAGAATGGATGAGGCCTTGATGAATTATGTGTTCCTTATATTTTCTTAGGCTCTAATATGGTTGGCATCAAACATGAGTTACTGACTAAGTTTCTAAAAATGAAATCTCTTTTATTTCATAGTACTAAGACTAAGAATGCTTTTGAACTTATCATTAATTTTTATGAGAGGCTTCAAAAATTAGGTATTGTTCAATAGTATGGTGTTGAATTCATGACTTTCCAATTGTAAGAGGATACCAAGCAGTGGTAGAGAGCCTATGTAGAGTGATGGTTACTAGCATTACCTCCATTGACTTAGGCTAAGTTTCCTGCCTTATTTTTGGAGAAGTATGTGCCCAAACCCTATTTGACCACAAAAAGGATGAGTTTCTATATCTTGAGTAGGTAAATATATCAATTGCATCCTTTGATGCTAAGTTTTATGCTCTATCTTGCTATGCTACTCATCAGTAGGCATTGAAGAGGAGAGAATCTGGTTATTTGTTAAGGTATGAACACTGATCTTTATATTTTTTCTATTCACATAACTTCTGCAGGAAATAGTTTCAAAGATATGGCAGTGTGAAGAAGCTTAAATGAGTTAAGTTGGTTGTTCAGGCTAAGGAATTAACCAAGAAGTTCCAAAATACGGGCAACTTCAATGGTCTTATTCTAGGGGTCACAACCATCAAGCTTATTTGGATTGCCCTATTTAGTCAATTTTTCCATCCTTTACATATGGCCATTTAGGGGCTATTCAATAGAATTCAGTTGTTAAAGGCTAAGGGATTCTTATTCTTTTTCCATCATACCTTCTCTTAAGTGGGGTTGTTATTATTATAGTGTTACAGGGAAAGTCAAAAGAGACTTCCCTTTGAGGTAAGAAGGTATCAACCATAACAACAAACCAGGGATGTGGTTCTAGTAGGTAAAGATGGTAGTGGTAATAATAAGGGTTATCTACACAGTGGAAAGGATAATAATCAGGAAGGATTTAGTGGAAAACAAAGGTAATGGTAATGCTTGAAAGGGTGGAGTACATAAAGCTACAGAGGTTGCCTAACTTGATGATAGTACTCACTATTATGCCTTTTAAGTAAGAATAAGGCTGAGTCATCTAACCCTTCATTACAACTGCTATTTTCATTTGTGATTGGATGGCTTATGTTTTGTTTGATTTTGGTTCCACTTACTCTTATGTATTTGGTAAGTTTGATTTGGGTCTAGATTTGGTCTTTGATGTACTTGATTTTCCTGTGAATAATTCTACTTCGATCAGAGATCCTGTGGTGATGACCCATGTATATCATGTATGTTTTGTACTATTTATAGGTTTGCAGACCGAACTAGACTTGATCATTTTGTTCATGCTTGATTTTGGCATTATCTTGGGTATGACATGGTTATCTCCTTGTCATACTATCTTGAACTGTAATGCTAACATAGTGACTCCAAAAATACCTAGGAAGGATAAATGAGAGAGAGAAGAAGTGTATAAGTTTAATCTAGTGAAAATCATGTCTTTTGCTTGGGCTAAAAGGCTAGTAGGCAATGGGTTATTATCCTTCCTAGCACATTTCCAGAATTTTAGTGCGGAGTCCTCTTTTATGGAGTTTGTTCCTGCAGTTTTTGAGCTTTATAAGGTATTTTCTATTGGTATTCCTCCAAACAAGAATACTGATATTTGTATTTATTTAGAGCTGGCCACCTGCCTAATTTCTATTCCTACTTATCATATGGTTCCAACATAATTAAGGAACTCAAAACTCAATTCCATGAACTCCTTGATAAAAGATATATCCATCCCATTAATTCACCTTGGGGTGCTCCAATATTGTTCGTTAAAATGAAAAATGGTACCATGAAGATGTGCATTGATTATAGGCAGTTGGACAAGGTTACCATTAGGAATAAGTATCTTTTACCCCGTATAAATAATATTGATTTGGAGCTGGGAATTTGCCTAGTTTCTATTCCTCCTTATCATATGGATCCAACGAGTTTGATAAACTCAAAACTCAATTCCATGAAATCTTTGATAAGAGATTTATCCATCTTAGTGCTTAACCTTGGGGTGCTACAATATTGTTCGTTAAATAGGAAAATCATACAATGAGGATATGCATTAATTATAGGGAGTTGAACAAGGTTACTATAAGGAATACGTATCCCTTACCCCATATATATTATGTCTTTGACCAGTTGCAGGGTGCTTCAATATTCTCCAAGATTGACTTGAGTTCAAGTTACCATCAACTAAAAAATTGGCCTAAGATTATACCCTAGATAACTTGTAGGCCTAGGTACTGGCATTATGAGTTCTTAGTGATGCCTTTTGGGTTGACCAATGCAAAGACAACCTTCATGAGTTGTATGAACATTATTTTTAGGATATCTAAGATTCTTTTGTGACATGTTTTATTGATGACATTTTGGTTTACTCCAAGAGCAAGAAGGAACATGCAAGCCATTTTCACATTGTCTTGGGAATTTTAAAGAAGAAGAAATTGTAAGGAAAGTTATGAAAATGTGAGTTTTGGTTATCTTTGGTTGACTTCTTAGGGAATGAATTCTTACAAAATAAGGTGATAGTAGATCCCTAGAAGATTGAGGTGATTAAGAATTAGGTTTGGCCTAGTTTTGTGACTAAGATTAGGAGCTTTGTTGGTCTTGCTAGTTATTATCACTGGTTTGTCCAGAATTTTGCTTCTATTGCTACTCACTTAACAAGGTTGACTCAAAATAAGGTGTCATTTGTATGGTCAGATAAGTGTGAGAAGAGCTTCCAAAGCTCAATACACTTTTGACTTCAACACCTATTTTTTTACTGTCAATTAAGGGTAAGGATTTTATTGTATTTTGTGATGCTTCACTCTTAAGTTTGGGTGTTATATTATTAAAGTATAGGAATGTATTGCTTATGATTCTAGGTAGTTGAATCCTCAGGAAAAGAATCACCTGACTCATGACTTGGAGTTGGAAGTAGTTGTGTTTGCACTTAAGATTTAGAAATGCTACCTCCATGATGTCTAGTGTGAGATATTCACAGACTACCTTAGCTTGCAATATTTTTTATGCAAAGGGATCTAAACTTGAGATAGAAGAGAAGGATGGAGTTGTTGAAAGAATATAATGTTACCATCTAGTATCAGCTAGATAATGTTAATATGGTGGCAAATGCATTGAGCCAGAAAGTGGTAGGTATGGGTATTTTGGCCTATTTGAGGGTGTCAAGCAACCCTTGGCTAATGAATTTGAAGATCTAGCATTCAGTTCATGCAATTTGGTATTTCTGAAAAAGGATGAAATATTGGCTAGTATTGAGATAAAGTGAACATTCCTTGATGAAATCAAGGACAAATAATTTAAGAATAGGAATTTGAGTAGACTCTAAAATAAGGTGGTGTCTGGTGAGGCTTCATACATCACACTTGGCATTTGTGGAATATTATGGTTTAGATGGTGTATATGTGTTCCTTAGGTTGGTTATTTGATTTAGAATGTGCTTGCTGAAGCCTATGGTACGTGATATTCTATTCATCCAGTTGCAACCAAAATGTACTATGACTCCTTGCATCCGCATCTCTATCATCTTTTCATTATTTGTACCAAGTGTGAGCCACTTCTCGCAACTATAAGCAGCCAAGTCAGAACTTTTAGTTGGAGCGACACCCATGATCTGAATAACTTTGATCACTATCCAGGAACTCATGTGGTTCTTCTTCAAACTTATAAAGAATAATGGAGGATTCATTTGAGTAAAGTCCCCAACTTTAGTTGTTGCTATATTCACTAACGAGTTGTTCGGTGCCATAACCTGCTAGTTATTCTGGGTGGTCATGGACTAGGCTAATGCTATGAAAGCAACCCTAAAATTGGCATGAGATACTTGTTCATTCAAAGGATCTATTGGAGCTAGTGGTGCTTGTTGATTTCCATTTCTATTTCCCTTGCCATTCCCGTTTCTTCTTGCATTAGTTCTCTTAGGAGGCATCTATAATCTTATTAAAAGTGTGAAGGCCCTTAGAAAAGTGATCTGAACTTTTTACCCTTCATTAAAAAACTTCATAATAGACAAAATTATCTTTTCTCCTATTTCCTTCAATTATTAATTAATTATTAAAAATCTAAAGAGCCCTAAAAACATCAGAAAGGCAAATTATATGAAAAATTTAAAATATTACTCAACTTAAGTTCTTTTCACATTATTTGTTTTTGTAATTTATGGACTTCCTAATTAAGGAAGGTTTTAAACAGAAACTTTGATTTTTATATTAATTATCATTTTTTTTACCGAGTTTAAGAGTGTTTCTTTTTTATTAGGATTTGGTCAAATTTTCTACCATAATTAAAGTATTTTTTATGGAAAATATTTTTTTTTTGAAAATATTTCTTCCATATTTGATTAATCCTTTTTTGGAGGAAAAAAATTTGGACTTCTATAGATTGAGGATTCTTTATTGCTATAAATAATACAATAGCATTCACAAGTAAAGAGTTTTTTTTTTTTGGAGAGATTATTCTCTCTAGATTTTATGTTTGTAATATTAGTTTTTCAATATGTAGGTCACTTGACTAAAGCATATTAAATCTTATTATGTTTTTATTATAAATTTCTTTGTAATCTTATTTTGTGAATGTTTGTAATGTAAGCGTTGCATAACGTCATGTTATTTCAACTTCAAGTTCAACAATTTTCTAGGTTTATGAGTACATTTTTGATTATATAGAACTTTATGAATTAGAGCTGTAAGTTTTGTGAATGGATATTCAATTTTGTGATTTTCAGATTTGTTTTCTTATGAACAAAAATATTTATATTTATTTGTGCTTGGTTAATGAATGCAATTTTGTTCTAAAAGTATTTTTGAGAAAATACATTTAAAAGAACTTTTAAAACTTAGTCAAATACTAATAGTTGCTCTAAAGAGGTTTCTAAATTAATTAGTTAAACACGAACTTCTTCTTGCCAAAAGATAGACAACGAAGTGATTTTATAAAATTGAAATAAACTACACGTGCGGAGCGCGTATACTAAGACTAGTTTTCTATAAATATGTAAAGAATGAATTAGAAGAATGTTTTAACAATGTTCACACTCTATTGCACAATATGAACATGCAAGAAGTGAATTTTTTTCTAAAATTTCTCGTAGCCTCTCGTTCATAATTGTGGCACGCTTTACACTCATAAACAAGACTCTACTTAACGCGGCTTTCAGATACACAAGTATACTTTAAACCTAATCCTCTGATGTCAAGTTTATTATGACTTGGGACTACCCCTAGTCGTAACATGGTTCTTAGAGTCACAAGTGACCCTAATAAAATCAATACAAAATATTGAAACCCATAATGTATACAACATCATCATGTTGAAAGGCTAGCTGATTTTCTAAAAGCCTCCACTTAGATGAGTTGTTGGGACAAGCCCCCAGCTAAATCTAATTTTTAAAAAAATTAAAATTAAACTAAAAGGAAAGGTTGATAATTGATCCTCGAATAATAAGGATTCACCAAATGTTGTTGCATGAGTGACTGCTAAATCAAGCTAACCGCCATTGAGGTATTGAAATCTGAACCTATTTATAAGACAATATAGCACAAAAAAAGTATGCAGTCAGTACTTTGAATGTACTGTGTGAGATATGCACTACACTGTGTAATCAAAATATGCTGAAATTTACATAATAAGTTGAACATGGACTAGAATCTATAAACTGATGCAATGACCAAGTAATAAACTTAGAATAATGTAATATACTGAAATAACTTAACATAATGTCATGTGAGGTTTGAGATTGAACTGTGGAATCTACAATTCATCACATACCCAATCTGAGCCAAACAGGTCCCAACTAGTAATCCCAGTTTGATAGGTGTTCACGACCTTACCAATGATATGAACACTGACTGGCGTGGATCCACTAATATAATGTCGATAGGACCATATTGTCAACCTATAGTGGCAACATAGTTCTGGGACTTTGGTTATCTAAACTGGTGTCCTCTCGATGCTCTCAGCTGAAGGTAAACTAATATAGTAAAATGCTCAACAATAAGGATGTTCTAAAATTAAAAGGTAAATGCTTTATTTGAAAATATTTTGAATCATAAAAATTGAATGAATGAGTATTCAACTGAAAATGCATAATATCCTAAGCCATTGTGTGTTAATAACCCGTCATCTTAGAAGAATGCAATTAAAATAGGAAATATTATAATTTGACTGTAATAAGGAATTCCATAACTTAAAACCAAAATCTGGAATTTATCAATATAATAAGGGTGCATAATTATGAATACGTAATGATGCTCAAATTTATGGGAAACATATATTCATGGTTTATCCAAAACAAGGAATTGAAAGATATTGGAGCTGACTCTCCTCATGGAAAGTCTAAACTTGAAGAAGGAATTTACTTAAGGAATTGAGAAACTATTAGGAATCAATATGTGAAAGGAACTCATTACCTAAATAAATCTCTATACTTGGATCTTGAAGAAGATGAACCCTAGTTTGCCCTGAAGAGAAGAAATCATTTTTTTTCTTGTTTTTGCTAAGATTAACATTTGTTGTTCATGTATAGTATTATATAAACTATCATTTGTATCTCCTTTTTCTAAGGTTAATTTTACTAGTTCTATCATGTTTATTCAAATACTATGTAAATTCCCAATTGTAGGGGGGTGCGGATAAATTTACTTCTATCATGTTTATTCAAATGCTATGTCATAGTATTCCTTAGTTATTTGTTTTAACCTTATTAATTCTTCTATATTATTTTTAAGGTATACTATATGTTCCATATTTCTAGTTTTTATGTAGTCAAGTAGATTCTTTTTCATAAGTATTTCTATTAATCTTATTTGCTCCATATCTTTTCTCCAATATTCTAAGTATCCGTAGTTTATCATTTTATCCTATGGTAGTTGTAATTTTACAAATTTTTGTGTAATAACTTATTCTAATCGTACTATATTTGATATGTAATTCTATGTTATCTATGTGATCCATTAACATTTGATGTTCATGTATAGTATTATATAAACTATCATTTGTACCCCCTTTTTCTAAGGTTAATTTTATTCTAAATAATCTTTCTTCTAATTGTTTTTTTTTCTCTTTTAAGCTGATTCCTGTAATTAATTTCTTCATATAGCCAACTTTGTTTTTCTCTAACTCTTCTAATATATTCTAACATTTTTAATCTATATAATATCCGTCTGAATAATAATTATCTAGGTATGAATAGTAGCTATCGTCATTTAAGTGTATTCATTCTAATTCATCTTCTATCCAATATTCATCTTCAATATCAAATACATTTTCCCATATAATTTTCCTTATATCTACTGTCTCTATATCCTTAAGTACATATAAAACAAGTATCTTAAATCCATCTATCATTTCATCAGGTAAATAATTACTCATTTTTCATATGATGCTATTTTTCAAAATATTCCCCCCAATCATATACATAATAAAATATGATCATCTTAGATCACTATATACTAGATTATTCTTAAATAATATATTCTTCAGTCACTATTATCTTGGTAATCTGGATACTTTTTTCCTAAACAGCACCTCTACTCTAGTTACTCCCCTATCACGGCTTCTTTGCCTCACCAGTTTCACCTTTAAGATGGCATAGTTCTAGAAATTTTTCTCCTTTTCCACTTTGCTAATAAACTTCTTAACATGTTATTCTTTGAATAATTCTACTATAAATTAACTAACATGAGCTTATTTTATTATACTTATGATTTGTCAGGAATTTATAAATTTAGCTATTCATAATTATATATGAAAATACCTGTTCTGGTAGTTTTGAAAAATCTCTGCTTTGCTCATCCATACTTAGGGTAAAACTGAATATCTTTATTGATTATATAAGCGAAAATTTTATTGTGTACAAGAAGGCTTGGTTTCCATGTAGAAAGTCTTGTCTTAACTTAGCAACACTATTTATAACCTAAAAAGAGAAAACGTGTATACTATTCTATATTGTTCCTACTTTACATTTGTCATCTTTACAAAAGTAGAAAAGACTAAAGTAACTTTACAAAAAGAAAATCTTAAAGCTATCCTACCAAAAAACAAAACTAATAATGGCTTTTTGGCCAAAAAAGTCAAAAGGGATAGTAAAAGCTAATAAATGCTTACATAATAATTTGTGTATCACCTAATATTTCACATGTCACAAAGTTATCTAATAATTCATATGTCGCTTTCATAACTTTAATAGCTTGTCTTCTTGTTTCCTGCTTTATTTCTTCATCGATCCGTGTTGCTTTATATCTTTTATCTTCTAGCTGGTGTCCTTATCTTCTTTCATTCTAGTTGAACTTCTGAAATTACATTATTTTCTCTATTACATTTTGAACATAAATGGTCTAGATATTTATGCCCTATTATTTACAGTATCCGGTCAATAATTCATCTAAAATAAATTTTTCCTTAATTGTTCTGATAGTTGGTCGTTTTTCTGGATTGAGCAACGCCATAATCCATTGTATAACTTCTTCCATATCTGTTTGTCTTAACTCTCTGGAATTAGAATAAATCATTAGCTATTCTCTTGAATAATAACTCCATATTGGATTTCCATTTAGGTAGTTATTTGCTAATTCCTAGATAATTGTGGATATTCCAATAATTCTTTTATTCGCATAAAAATCTGGTATATCTATTTTGGGTATTTAAACTTGTTGTTCAATATCTTTGGGTATGATCATATCTCGGGTCATTCCTATCTTCACTACTTGTATAACTGGTTTAATTTCATCATACAATATCTCTGCTGGTGTCGTATAGAACTTTAAAAAAAATAGGTTGCCCTTGGTTATCTTTTTGTAAGTGGTAATTGCTTTATGTATTTCTGGTATAGCAGATAATTCACTTCCATCTTGGGTATATACAGTATTGAGTAGTTCATAACTGAAACAGGTTTTAACTAGATTTGGGTTAGTTTTTGCTAATGCTATTAACTTATTGTATCCTTGTAGTTTTTGGGTTATATAATCTGAATTTGGTTCTTGAATGCTTGTAGCTCTGGGTCTAAGGTTTAAGTAGGTTTGTATCTCATGGATGTTTTCAATATATGATCTGGTTATGTGGTTATAAGCTTTCTTATCTTGGTTTAGG
Organism: Capsicum annuum; assembly: GCF_002878395.1. Lineage (NCBI taxonomy): Eukaryota > Viridiplantae > Streptophyta > Magnoliopsida > Solanales > Solanaceae > Capsicum > Capsicum annuum. The sequence continues at coordinate 169,853,468 of NC_061116.1, forward strand.
CTATCAAATATGTAGTAGTTTGTGGAGGTATAAACAAAGGGTTTTTTAGTGTTTTTGGTATAAATGGCTTGTCAAATATTTTGTTCATGTTCATATTTGGGTTCCTTCTAACTCTTTTGCTTATACCTGCAGAAGTAGATTGATAAACGTTATGGGTTTTTTAGAGTGTCCCAATGTCTCCTTTTATCTCTGGAATTTTATTGTCTTCCGATCGACATTTCTCTGCACATTGCTGAGTTATCTGAGTTATAGCTTCAGACTTCAGTTTAACATCATTAGTCTTTAGCTTTTCTATCTCATTTCCCATACTATCCACTTTCAGTGAAAGCGTAGTTAGGGTTTTGAGTATCTTTTCTAGAGTATCGTCTTCTGTAATATCAGTTTGGGTATCTTTGTCTTGATATGTAATTTGCAATAAAATTCTTGTTAGACTTGATTACTTCAATTGTAAATGTAAAATTTAATATATTCAATACTAATCTTCGAATTTCCTTCGTTGTAACTGAATTTTGTATTTATCTTGTTAACCACCATCGTACCTGCGTATTATCTGTTCGTACAATAAACTTGTTATATACAATATATGGCTCAAATGCTAATAAACATTTATATAATGATCATAATTATTTTCTATTTATTTTCCATTTTATTTCTGTTTCATTAAATGTTCATGAGTAGTATCTACAATGATGTTCTAATTTTTCTTCTTCATATCTGTATTTAAGTACTACATTCACTTGCATCTGCTTCTACTATATATGTAAATTTTTTATTTTCGTCTGGAAATTATAATTTTGGTAATTCTTTTTTATTTTCTGTATTTGTTTTTTATCTTTTTCATTGTAATTATACTCTACATCCTTTCTTAATTTTTTCTGCCATGGTTTTAGGTTTTCTGCTAATTTTGGTATATATTCTCTTACTTGGCTTCCTAATCCTAAAAGTGATTGTAATTTCTTTTTTGTATCTAATTCTTCTTTTGAATTTATTATTTTTTGTACTATGTGTTGTTGCATTTTTACTCCACTTTTATCTATTTGTATTCTTAAAAATTCTATCTGGTTTTGCATTATTTCTGCTTTCTTTTCACTTAGACTTATTCCTAAATTTTCTATTATACCTGCAAATTGTTCTAATAATTGTAAATGTTCCTCTTTAGTTTTTGTATATAGTAGTATATCATCTATGTATACTATACAATTAGGTAATTGCTTCAAATAACTATCCATAAGATGTTGGTATCTACCTGGTGCATTTTTATATACAAATGGTAACACATTCCATTCATAAAATTCTTGTGGTACTGTAAACGCAGTTAGTTTCTTAGAATCTTCATCTAACTTTAGGTGGTAAAATCTTGATTTACAGTCAAATTTGCTAAAGTAATTATATCCTTGTATTTGTCTTATTTTTAATGTCTTATTTGGTATTGGATAATTATATGTCATAGTTTTTGCATTTAGGTTTCTATAATCAATAACCATTCTACTTTTTCCTCTTTTTTGTTCACTGTGTTTATTTACTATAAATGTTGGGCTAGTGTGTTTACTAATACTTTTTTGTATGTATTATTTTTCTAATAATTCATCTATATGCATTTTAAATTCTTTTAAATCATCAAAGTTATATGTTAATGGTTTTTGGGTTATTATACTATTCTTATCTATTAGTTCAATTCTTATAGTAGTCTTATGTTTTTTCCATCCTTTTAATGGATCTTCACTGTATAGTTGTCTTAATTTTTTCTGTATTGTTTCTACCTTATCTATTGAAAATATGGTTATTTCTTCTTTATTTATTGAAAATATAACTAGTTCTATTGTGTCTTCAGTATTTTTGATATTTTCTAATTTTTGTGTGATTTTTTCACTTCCTTTTATCCAATCAGCTTTCTTTCTTATTTTATTAATAACTCTTTTTGCTCTTACCTTTTGTTTACATGGTGTTGTAAACCACCAGTGTATTTTAGTTATTATATGTGAGTATAGTTTATCTAAAAATGGCATTCCTAAAAGCATATCTTTTGATGTTAGTTCATAATTATAGATCTTTTCTATTGTTAATATCTTATCCCATACTTGTATTTTTATATTTTTAGCTTTATAGGTAATTAAGTTTCCTTCATTATTAAATCCTTTGACTACTATTGGTGTTTTTAGCTTATCCTATTTGTCTTCTGGTAAACAATTATATCTACATAAGTTGGCTTCTGCTCCTATATCTATCATAGATGTATAGTATCTATTATAATATCCTTCTACTATTATTTTCATAAGTACATATATTTTCATGTTAAAGCTCTCATTAT
>NC_061116.1:169855875-169909601 GCF_002878395.1 Capsicum annuum
TTGTCTTCTGGTAAACAATTATATCTACATAAGTTGGCTTCTGCTCCTATATCTATCATAGATGTATAGTATCTATTATAATATCCTTCTACTATTATTTTCATAAGTACATATATTTTCATGTTAAAGCTCTCTTTATTAATAATTTTTTCTTATTGTAGGTTATGGTTAATTGTGTATGTTCTATATTGTAGGGTTTTACTTGTTCTAACCATTTTATCCCTAATATTATATCTGCTTTTTGCATATCTTCCATTATTTCAAATTCTATTTTTATTTTTTCAACTCCTATTATTATTTCTTTTTCAGTTGTATCTTTAATAGTTATTAAACTTCTTGGTAGATCTGGGCATATATTACTATTAGATTTTATTTCTTTATTTTTCACTAGGTATTTTGCTATATGGTTTTCTTCTTGTCCTGTATTTAGGAGTATTAAATATTCTTTTTCATTTATTGTTCCCGTTATCTAATATTGAGTTAAATTAACTGTTGAAGTTATTTCATAATTTGTTCTTTTTGATGATCCTGATGATTCTGTTTTTTCAAAAGCTATTCTTTTTGTTGTGCTTATTCTATCATTTATTATTTCTAAATCTTCTTCTATATCTATGTTTTTGTAACTATAATCATTGTTATCAATTGTTTTTACAAATTGTTCAAAAGGACTTTCTTCTTGTATTTTATTAATTTTATTTTTTCCCGTTATTTTATGTTTTGTTGTTAATACATATAGATTTTTACATCTTACTATAAATATTTTACTTCCTGGGGTTAGTTCTATTCCTTATATTTTCCAATATAGCACTAATGACTTATCTATGTTTTTATCTGTTGTTGCTACTGAATAATTTGCACTTATTATAGATTTAAATTTTTGGTATATTAGATTTCCTCTTATAGCAGTTATTATACTTTTTTCTATAGGTTTTATAATTCTATCATCTGCTAAATATAATTCTATTAGTGTATCTATTCCTTCTCTAAAACACGCTTTTATTAATATTTTCGTTCCTCCAAGGTGTACGTATTTTATTGGGTCTTTACTTTTTATATCGTTTATTTCTTTATTTATTATTCCTTTTGTTACTAGTGGTATACTAGCTCTACCTTTTGCATATCTACAGTCTATTACATGTTTTTTTTGGCTTATTACGTAGTATTCTTCTTTTCGTCTACTAAATATATTTTTTATTGTTGGTATTTTAAATATTTTTTCTACACTTAAATCTAATTCTTTTCCTTTTATCTCGTCAAATATATTATTATCAAATTTTATTTTCTGATCTGTTCCTTCTTCATTTAAATATTCTTCCTTTGTTATTATTTTTATATCTTATTCAGTCATTTGATTCATCTGATTTACTATCTATTTCATTATCTGTTTCATTTTTCGAAATTTTATATATACTATCGTCACTTTGTAACTCGTAATCTATATAATCTACTTGCATATATTCTGCATTTTCTGTCTTTATTTCTGATATTTGTTTCTTTTTTGGGTCTTTAGACATTTTACAATCTCTAGCTAAATGTCCTAGTTTTCCACAATTATAACAAGTACATTCTTTTATAGATTTCTTTTTTCTGTATGGTCTTTTATATTTATAATTTTTTACATAAGATCTTTTTCTTGGTTTCTTATACTTATATTTTGACTTTCTGTACTTCTTATATTTCGTATGTCTTTTTCTTATAATATTTTTCTTCACAGCCAAATTGGGGTGCTATTTTATCCTTGCAACATGCTAAATTCATTATTAATTTTTTTTTTCATTTTTATTTCTTCTCTGTATTTTTCACATAGATTTCTATACCATTGTTGTAGAAATTTTATTCTTGCTCCTAAGGTATCTACTATTTTTGTTTCATCCCAACTCTTTATTATTTTTGAACTAAATGGTTCAGGTAATTTACTAAAATATAATCTTCTTACTTCTTTACTTTCTTCTGTATTGTATGTTCCCTTATAGTAGTATTCTTTAAATGTACACGTATATTCATCTATATAGCACATATTACATAGTGCTAGTTATAACATTGAATTCCTATTTGTATTTTTTTTCTTTGTTTTGTTCTTCTTCTTCTGTTGTCATACTGCTAAATTCATCTCTTATAGCCATTTCATATTTTTTCAATATGTCTATAGGTGTTAGTTTAATTACTGTTGTTCCTTCCATTTTTTTATCAGCCCTTAATACTTTTTTACTCTCTTCAGTTAAATTTAAAAACCATAATTTTGTTGTTCCTATTAGTGTTCTTTCTATATATTTTGGTGTATCGGTTGTATTTATACCATTGTCTAATAATTATTTTGTTATATATCCTATCCATAATTGTATCATTTTATCTACATCTATTACACAGTCTAAGTCTAAGAAGTTATAATTTTTATTAATTTTTTTTTTTTTGCTGTCCATTTGTTATATTAATCCTTTAGATTACACCTTTTAAACCTATCTTTATAATAATATGTAGGTTTTCTCATTTCTGATGTACTAGGTATTATTTTTGCATCATCCTTTTTATCAAGAGTGTTTATTTCCGTATTTGTATTTCCTAAGTTTTCTTTATTAATTACTTCTTATTTTTCATTAATTTCTAGCTTTTCTATATTTGTTAAGATTTCTGTATATGTTTCACTATCTTCCGAATCATAATTATCTGTTTCTTCAGCATCTATTGTATTTATTTCTATTTCATTAGTTTCTAATTCTTTATTTTCTAATTTTTCTTTAAATTGATTTATGTCAATTAATATTTTGTTCTTTATCCTTTTCTTCTTTTTCTTTCTGTCTTTTTTCATACAGATATTTTAGCATTTGTAGTTCTTTTTCTAATTCAGCAATCCTATTATTTTTAATTTTTTCTATTTTTCATATTTCTTCTATAGTCTGTTGTTTTATTTTATCTATTTCTTTTTTTCTATCTATTTTTTCATTCTCTCTTGTTATTCTTACCATAGCTGTTCATTTATCTTCTAATTTTAATTCTTCTTTTTCTAACATTAAATATAAATGTTCACCTATTTTCTTATATCTTTTTCCTAAATTAGAAAATACTATTCTTTTTTTTAATCCTTCGAAATTTAATATGTTTTTTCATCTATTATAAATTCTTCTTTGTTCATTTTATCTACTTGATAGTGTATAGATCATGTTGATATGTGTATTCTAGATTATCTATTTGTGATTCTAAATATGGTATTTCTTCTTTTTGTGCTTTTATTGATTTTTGATATACTCCAACAATTATGTTATATTGTAGTCTTTCTTTTCTTATTTTTAATTCTCTTCGTTTCTCAGATACTATTTGTTTTAGTTCTTTATATTTTTGGGATTGGTCTATATTATTCATTAATATTTATAATACTTTGGTGGATCTCTAAATCTGATTTTATCATAATTAAGTGGTGTGTATCTCATTCTTCTAGATTTTAAATGGATTATTAATTTTTCCTCAATACTAGATATCAAAGTAATTAAGTAAGCTAACCTATGTGGGTCTTCTTTTGTTTTATTTAGTTTCTTATATTCTGAATAATTACTATTTAGAATTCTTTTAACTTCTTTAAAGGCCTGTGTATTTTTAAATGGTCTTCTCATAGTTAACAAGATTTCAATAGCTCATAATTAACATTTAAATTAAGATTTCTCATAATTAACACATATCTACTTATGAATAATTAAATAACACATAGCTCCGATACTAATTGTAGGGGGTGCGGATAACTTTACTAGTTCTATCATGTTTTATTGTAGGGAGTGTGGATAGAAGATGAATTAGAACAAATACACATAAATGACGATAGCTACTATTCATACCTAGATAATTATTATTCAGACGGATATTATACAGATTAAAAATGTTAGAATATATTAGAACAGTTAGAGAAAAATAAAGTTGGCTATATGAAGAAATTAATTACAGGAATCAACTTAAAAGAGAAAAAAGACAATTAGAAGAAAGATTATTTAGAATAAATAAAATTAACCTTAGAAAAAAGAGATACAAATGATAGTTTATATAATACTATACATGAACAACAAATGTTAATGGATCACATAGATAACATATAATTACATATCAAATATAGTACGATTAGAATAAGTTATTACACAGAAATTTATAAAATTACAACTATCATAGAATAAAATTATAAACAACGAATACTTAGAATATTGGAGAAAAGATATGGAGCAAATAAGATTAATAGAAATACTTATGAAAAAAAATCTACTTGACTACATAAAAACTAGAAATATGGAACATATAGTATACCTTAAAAATAATATAGAAGAATTAATAAGGTTAAAACAAATAATTAAGGAATGCTATGACATAACATTTGAATAAACATGATAGAACAAGTAAAGTTATCCGCACCCCCTACAATAAAACATGATAGAACTAGTAAAGTTATCATGGTTGCTTTTGTGGTATCTTCTAGATGGATAATGGTCCACTAAACTAGTCACAATTTTTTACTCATATAATAGATTAAGGAAAAATTGGATGCATTGGAAAGTATAATAGAGATTTCATTTGGTAGTTATTGAGCTCAAAAATACTTCAGAATCTAGAAGTTATGCTCGTCTAGAGTTGACTATTATATAATTCTTTGTAAGAAATCAACAAGTAAGGGCAGTTTCAATTTGGTTATTAGTTAGAAGTTACTTGTGGCCTTAATACATGTATAAATCATTTCTCATACTACTAAAATATGATGTTTGATTTTACATACTCTTGAATCATGATTCTAATCTTAGCTTGAAATTTTGGGTTGATATGAAGCGGCAAATCTGAGAGCAGAAGGGGATAAGATTTGTGAAGATAACACATATATTTATGAAATTTCTTTAATATATGGAAAGTTGGCAGTACTAGAATTGAAAGTGAATAATGATATCCAAGCTTGGCAGGTTTATAAGAAACATCGTATCTGAGTGTGCAGGCACATGGTACTAAACTTGAAAGTGAAATAATAATATTAAATAATTGTGATTTAAATCTCAAATCGTTAAGAATCACTCCATTTTTACCATAATCACCCTCATGGAAGTGAATTATTAAGCTTACAATAAATATCACACTTGAAAATACAGGTCCATACAATTAGAATTAAAAGTGACATAAGTTATCACGGTACAAAATCTCAAATCATGATGGATCACAATATTTTTAACATTATTACTCACCTTTATGAAGTGAATTATTAGTGTTTTTATGAATAGAGTGCGTGTGATTAAATTAAGAGTGAAATAATGATTTATGCATTATTAAATCTTTGTAAAAAAACATCATATGTGGGAGAGCAAGCCTAACGATAATACTTCTATTATGATTCCTAATTTAATGAAAGTTCCAGTTGAGGTGAGTAAAGGAGGAGAAGATAAACTTATAGCTACACAACTGGAAAACAACACTGCTAGTAAGTGGAAAAAAAGAATTGGAAAAGAATAGATAAAGGAATAAAAGCGATAGGTTGTACGCATAATTGCTTAACGACAAATTCGAAGAATAATTTATTTGAGGTGGTAGTGATTAATTTATGTACCAAAAATCGGAGTAATAAAAGAGAGGGAGAGAATAATGAGATGTTAGAAGTAGAGGCTAAAAAACTAAAAATAGTGGTGCAACGGGAGGCCAGCCCGAAATGACTCCCTTCCCCCAAATGAAGATGAGGGTGTGGAATTGTCGAGGCTTGGGGGGGGGGGGGTCCTTGACAGTTCCCCTTTTGAAGGAGACAATAAGTCTCCACTATCCGCGTATGGTGTTTCTAAGCGAGACTAAGAATAAAAAAAATGTGTTGCCAAGAGTTCACAGGCAGTTAAATATGCCTCATGCAATCATTATGGATTCGATTGGACTAGCACGAGGGCTATGCTTGCTGTGGAATGATGAAGTACAGGTATATCATATCATTCTACTTCTTCTTACATTGAAACATATGTGTATGTTATATCGGTGAATAGTAAACAATGGTATGTGTTTGTATACTTAAGTACTGATAAAGCTATTCGTAGAAATTAATTACAAGAACTTTGTGACAGATATAATAATTCGGGATCAATGTAGGTTATGGCTGGAGATTTTAATGACATTAGGGATAATTCTGAAAAAATAGGTGGAAGAGTTCGAGAGGAGTCTTCATTTACTGACTTTAAAAACTTCTTATGGGAAATTGGCGCTATTGACTTCATTTACTGACTTTAAAAACTTCTTATGGGAAATTGGCGCTATTGACTTACGATTTAATGGGAAACCATGGACTTGGTGGTGTTATAAGGAAAACGATGGGATTATCCAATAAAGACTTGATAGAGCCTTATGTTCCGCTGATTGGAGACTTGAATTTAATCAAGCTAACATTCATTATTTAGAAACAGAGGCTTCTGACCACTCGGCATTACTTATAAACTCTGAACCTAGCCCTATAAAAAGGAAAAAAAGTTCTTTTTTGATAAAAGGTGGAGCGAAAAAAAAGAAGTAAATATAGCGATTGAGCAAACTTGGAATACAAGTGTTGAAGGTAATAGTCAATCTATAGTGATCTTCAAGTTTAAAAAAATGTAAAATTGCGATACTAGCTTGGCTTCGAGATGGTAAGGGTAACCCTAGGGAAAAAAATCAAGGGATTAAGGATAGGATTGTTGATCTTAAAAATAACAATAGACTTTTAGACATTAATAAACTGAAGGAGCTTAAGAGAGAATTAGGCAAACTTATAAAGATGAGGAAATCTACTAGAAACAAAAGTCTAGAGCGTTATGGATTCAGGAGTGTTACAAGAATACTTCGTTCTTTCATATGAAAACTGTCCAAAGACGTAAGTGTAATAAAATTAAAGGTTTTTAATTAGAAGATGGACAATGAACCTCTGAACATAAGGAAATTGTGCTAGAAGTACAATGGTTTTATAAGAATCTCTTTACTACTTCTTGACTGTCCAACTTTGGCTCTATATTAACCTTGATTCATCCAGTAGTTGATAACTATAGGAATGATAATCTAATTAGGGAGGTTATGAGTGAGGAGATTAAAAAGGCAACGTTTGATATGAATCCCATAAAAGCTCTAGGAGTGGATGGTATGACTCCTTTTTTCTTTCAAAAGTATTAAAATATTTTATCAAGAGATATTTGTGAAGCGGTTAAAAGTTTCTTTCGTTCGGGGCGTCTAATTAACTCTTGGAATCAAACTCTTAGGGCCCGTTTGGCCATGGAAATTTTTTCCTTTTTTTCGAAAATTTTTTCCGGAGTTGAAAATTGTGGTGTTTGACCATGAAAATTTGAAAAATAATTCTGAAAAAATTTTCTAAAAAGGGTAAACAGGTTTTTGTTGTTTTCACAATTTTTCAACTCCAATTTTAACTTTTATTATTATTACATATAACTCCAATCTTTTAAATTTTTACATAAAACTCTCCTTATAACATTACTTTTTCAATATTATGTATATAGCTGTTTTAAAGAATAAGATAATTATAATTTCAAACTTAATGTTATCCTAATTAATATATATCTCTTTTTCTCTCTCATTATTATTTTTATCCCTTATTTAAGACATTATTTTACTGCTAATTTATATTTATACCCATATGAAGTTTATACCATGTATATACCATATAAACACATATATAAAAATACAAAGTATAAAGAAAAATACTAAGCATATTTATATATTTATGGTATATGATATAATATACCATAAATATGCAAAGCATGTTTTACATAGAAATAATTTATTCACACACAGTAAAATCTTTCATGCATAAGAAAATTACAGAAATAAATTAGCGACACTCTAAAATTTAATAACAACTCATCATTTCCTATTTTTTAGGAACAAAAAATGAAGGAAATAAATTCCTAAAAAAATAAATTTGTTTGAAAGATAATATTTGTTACCTAAAAAATAGGAAGCAGTGATCTGTTAATATAACATCCATATTTAAAATTTTCAAATATGAGAAAACGGCTATTAATGTAAATATTATATATGTCATAATTGAAATTCATTAAATATGGCCATGTATATGTAATTATTTTTATAATAGTGTCTAATTGTGTTTTTTTCATTAGTAGGTAAATTTTAGTTGGGTGATTTTGATAGTTTGTAAAAGTTAGGGCATGAAATAATATTTAAAAAAGCTTTTTTCAAAAGTCAAAAAAAAATCAAAAAAGACATGGTCAAACACAACTCCAACTCCAATTTCAACTCCAACTTCAACTCCAATTCCTGAAAATTTTAGTTTTCATGGCCAAACGGCTACTTATTACATTAATACCTAAAATAAAAAATCCTAATGATATTAGCCAGTACAGACCCATTAGCTTGTGTTCAATGATTTATAAAATTATTGCTAAGATTATAGCTGCAAGAATCAAAAGATACCTTCCTACTATTATTTCTCCTAACTAGTCGGCTTTTATTGGCAAAAGGCAGATTGTGGACAATGTGATTATAGAACATGAGTTCCTTCATATGTTGAAAAATAAAAGGCGAGGCAAGGATAAGTATATGGCTCTTATGTTAGATATGGCCAAAGCATATGACCGAGTGGAATGGACTTATTTACAAAAACTAATGACCAAAATGGGTTTTCATGAAACTTTTGTTAGTTGGATTATGCAATGTGTTACTACTCCTACTTATAAATTTCATATTAATGGGGAGATAGTGGGGGAAGTGACTCCTACAAGGGGCTTAAGACAAAGGGATACTTTATCTCCGTATTTATTTCTTATATGTACGGAAGGATTATCTAGGATATTAAACAAAGCAGAAGCGAATGGAGATATTCAAGGGTTAAGTTTGATTAGAAATGGACAGACGGTTAATCATTTGATTTTTGCTGATGATTCCTTTATATTTTGTAATGCTAATATTCAAAATGCTTCGAATATTTTTGATATTCTTGAAAAATATGAATATTGTTTGGATCAAAAGGTAAACCTTTCTAAATTAGCTATATTCTTTAGTAAAATACTCCTGAAAGTGAAAAGGATGGAATTATCGAAGCAATAGGGCAACTAAGATCTACTGAGCTTGAGATGTATTTAGGCTTACCGACAGTAGTAGGGAAATTAAAAAAGAATGTTGGATTTTATAAAGGATAGAGTTAAAGCTAAAATAAAATGTTAGAAACATAATTTCTTAAGCCCTGCTGGAATGGAAGTAATGCTTAAATCCATTTTATCGGAGATACCGTCTTATGCTTTATCATGTTTTCAATTTCCTGATAATTTGTGTAAGGAGATTACTACTATTTTTTCTAATTTTTAGTGGGGACAAGATGAGAGTAGGAGAAAAATGCATTTTGAAAAATGGGAAAACGTTTGTATTGTTGAATCTTATGGGAGTATATAATTTAGAGAGCTAAAATCCTTTAACCAGGCTCTGTTGACAAAACTAGCTTGGAGAATCTTAACTCAGGAAGATTCTCTTATTTTTAGAATTCTTAAAAGTAAGTATTTTCAGAATACTTCCTTCCTCAAACCTACCTCCTCTTCTACTAGCTCTTGGATTAGGAAAAGTATCATTTGGGAAAGAAACTTATTACAAAAAGGTATTAGATAGAGGGTAGGATCCAGAGATAGTATAAAGGTGTGGACTGACCCTTGGATACCCAATGCATATGGTTTCAAACCTAGGTTCTCTTAATCTCAAATGTAGTTAGAATTACAAGTGAATGACCTTAATTGATCATAGAAACCACACTTAGAAGCTTCAAGAACTTCAAAAGAGGTTTGTTATAGAGGATATCAATGACATTTTGTCTATCCCGATCTCTAGTATCGGATCTACAGATAGGATTATTTGGCATCACACTAAGTCAGGAATCTATGAGGTGAAATCGGGTTACTAGTTGGCAAGGGAAATTAATAGAAGTAGTATATCCAAGAGCGGTAGACGTCAATCAAGTTACCAGTCTTTTCCTAAAAAATATTAAAATTTTGTATGATCTATGAATGTTAAAAATAAGTATAAACATTTCATTCGTAAATGTATCCTGAATGTGCTTCCTATGAATGATGTTATTTCTAAAAGGCTAAAAAATAATTGTGATGTTTGTAAGAGTTGTAGTGAGGAAAGTGAAACTATTGAACATATGCTTTTAAGATGTCCGAAGGCTCAGATGGTATGGAAAATTTGCCCTGTTAAATGTCCAAACATAAAAAATAGTACAGACTTTGCTAGATGGTGGAAAGAGTTATTTGATAATACTAATCAGTATCTTGATTCTATTGAGCTTATTAAATTAAGTGTCTCCATAATGTGGCAAATTTGGAAGGCTATAAACGATAGAAACTTTAATAGTGTAATCTATGATTGTAATAAAATTGTAAACAAGGCTCTTTTTTATTTTTAGGAATATGAAAGTAATTCACTTGCTATGCCTTCTCACATAGGGTCCTGACCATACTTGTAACACTCCGTACTTTTACCTAGCTTAAATTCATCTCAAAAATTATAAAAAAAATCTTTAAATATGAATACAATGTGTGGAATTTTCAAGATTTTGACTTTTTATTACGTGAAAAATTGAATAAGCTTTCCATCGATATAGAATTTGCCCAAATCCGACACCCGGGCGAAGAGTTATGGCCATTTTAGAAAGATAGTGTATCACCTGAGCCGTCAGTGCATCGCGTCGTTAGCCAAAATGACAATCATCAAAAACTAGTGAGCCTCTGCGATATTGGCGCATCGCACCACGGCTCAATTTCAAAATCATCCTTTTTCCAGTGTTCCAGCGTGATCCTGGCATGTCGTGCCAAAGGGAAAATTCGCAACCAGTGAGACACCGCGATGGTGCCGCATCGCGCCATCAGCCCAGTTCCCAATCGTCAGTTTCCAGTGACACGGCGTGATAGCACCCGTCGCACCAAGGCCTAAAATCAGGATTTTTCAGTGATGATTTTTAAATTCGTCCAGGGGTAAGTTGGTATTTTTTCATGGCCCTACTAAGTCTAAAACATGGAATTTAAACCCTAAATACCCATTATCTTATTATTTCTCACTTTCTCTCAAAAGTTAAAACATTCTCTCTCAAAGGGGCTAAACCCTAGTTCAAGAAATCAAGAACAAGCCTAAGGATTTCCTCCAAGAACCTTCAAGAAAAAAATTTCCAAGGTATGTTAGATGTTCATTCATGGGTCTCTTTCACCCATGAAGTCCAAGAATCCTTTTTCAAAGTACAAAGATTGAGTATTTATGATTTCCATGTTTGAATTAGATTGAACTCATATTCTTGATATTAGTTGGGTTAAGATCCATGACTTAAGTGCAAGTTTCATGAAATTAAATAGCATGTATAACAAATATGTTATTATCTTGATAAACTCTTGAATTTATAAAGTGAATAATTCATCTATGATGTTGATTTGGTTTTCAATCTATGATTGTGATAAGATTCATGAAAATAGAATAGTAATTAGGGGGGCTCATTTATGTAGAAAAGCTTTGATGAAGTGTGCTTCGTTCTATCTCCTTTTATGAACCCTCCCTTAAGATGTACTATGTTTGCTGCATTATCTCCCTATATAATTGTGGATACATTGTCACATTTCAAACCACATTTTTGTAGCATGGACTTTAACCATATATATTCTCGGTTTGCTTCATGAATAGTGATTATCTCAGCATGGTTCGATGAAGGGGCTAGATAGATTGCTTTGTATGTCTCCAAGATATAGAAGTATCTCCACATATAAAAACATTGCACGTTTGAGACCGAGATTTATGCGGGTTAAATAAATACCCAACATTAGCATAATCAACAAGATCGAAACTACAATTTTTAGAATAAATAAGCTCATATATTTGATCTCATTTTGATGTCTCCTGGTAGGAGCAGAACTATATCTTGCTAACAAATGTAATGCCCTGAGTCTGTACCTCGGATGCTACACAGTGCTCATAATCTCAAAGGACCATAAGCTAACCCATGACTGGTACCTGCAGTAATAACTAAACAATAATACTGAATAATATACAAAATTATGAGGAAACATGCCATAAGGTTCAATCTGTAAATAATACTAAATGTGGTATTAAATACCAAAACTAAAAGAAAAAACTTAAATCTGAATAACTTTCTGAAATACTCTAGCCTGGAAAGCCTCTAACCGTCTAAACTATGGAGTTGATAGGATAAGTCGCCAACTAACTCCGTCTACTGACCTAAATTGAAATACTGTAAATAGAAATCATGTCCTCGAACTATGAGGACTCACCACTACACTAAATGCTAAAAGTCTGATCTACTAAGGGTGCTCTGGAGCCCATACGTCTAAACCTATAGTATAAAACACCATAGCGCAAAAGAAAAGTATGCATCAATACGTGTGAATGTACTGGTATGCAAAGTGAGGCAAGGATGAATGCAAGGGTCCATATGCATAAACAATAACAACTAAATAACAAGAGTATGACTGAATAAGAGTACATGCATGAATACGTGAACTGTAACTGAGATCATCATAATACTGAATACTAAGTCTAAATACTAGTTAAATGATGTAACTGATAACTAACATACTGTCTACTGAGTGACTGTGTCTGACAGTCCTATTTTTTATAGAACTAACTGAGTTTGGTACTGAACTGAGTGATTGTATCCGACAGTCCTAAAATCTGTAAAACTATCTGAGTTCTTTACTGATGATTGAGACTAGGACTGTAGGAGGTAATCATCTAACTAACATGCCCATTTTTGAACTATTTGGGGTCCAACCTGTAACCTCAGTTAGAAGGGTATCAGTACTGTGCCACGGGTAAAGACAAGCTGTGAGTTAACCCTCTCTGACAGGTAGATCTTTCGTCAACCCCTTACTGGTAGGATAACTTGAATGAGATGTATTAAAACTAGACTCGTAGGGTTATATCTCAACCTACGATGGCTACGTAGTTCTGGAATGCAAGGATTGCTTCTAAGGATCACACCCTTTGCTAACGGGTGAGCCCTCCATCCTTAGGTTCACTCGGTGCTGAATCCTACTCTCAACTGAATAGACATTGGACTAATTTCCTATTTCGTACTAGGCTGGACTGATCTGTTACTGATTGTACTGATTAACTGAACTGAACTGAGTTTACTGAGTTCTGTGGACTGACGGAATACTATTGAGTTTTGTTAGCTGACTAAGATTATTGAGGACTGAACTAATACTGAATGGGACTAGATTGATACTAAGTTTTCCTGAGTTCTGTAACTGAACTAGTGTACTGCTGATCATGACATGACTGAGACTTTTTGTAACTGACACTGGCTCTAGGCACACAGCTAAATTATCGGGTATTAAATACCCTCAGGACTCGATAGCATAAAAATAATAAGACATGACAATTTTTTAATACTCTACAATAGTTAACAACTCACAATACAATCTATGAGGCATTTCATCTATCACTTGAAAGTTGTGAACTTGCACATGAATAAGAATGCATGCTAACACATCATAATTTTATTAAACCAATCTCATAAGCATTCCATCAAACACATACAAGGTATAGCTTTAACATGGAAGACATTGTGAACATGTGGGTATAGCATAAGTTCATCATTAGATCACCAAAGGATCATAAAAGCACCATAATCTCAATTTAGCATTTTATCAAACACATGGTAAGTTCATACTTGGTCATGAACAACAATGTTAAAACATCATGACTTCATAATTCAAGGGTTTCAATATAAAAGAATCAAAATTTAACTTGCATGCTATCATAATATCAACTTAGAAGACATACCACAGCATCAACATGATTACATTCAAACCCACAACATAAAAATCAAAATTCATATTTTTAAAAAAAGTTTTTTGAACTCCAAGGGTGGAAGGGACCCTTGGATGAGCACTTTACATACCTTGCTGGGGAATTGCTGGAAATTAATGGTGGAAATTTTGAGTTCTTGATTTGAAATTTAAAAATCCTAAGGCTTGTTCTTGAGAAAAATTGATAAAGAATGAGTTTATTTGCTTTCTAGGGTATTAAATTCGTGTTTTAGGGGCTGAGGGTCGGGGGGAAAAGACCAAAATACCCCCAAGAATGTGGTTTTTTAATGACTAAAACTGAGTTACCAACGCACAGGTCGATGCGATAGTCGACGCATCGCGCCGACTCACTAGAATTTGATGCTGGTAGCTGGGAAAAATACTAACCAATGTGATAGGCGATATAACACGCCAAGATCGGGTTGTTTCACTGTTTTGGGATTTCAAAGGAGCTTCTAATGTAGTCCAAAAAATGCAAAACTTGTTCGAGAACACCTATTGACCTTATTGACCATGAATTAACTACAACATAGACATTTAAAGGACATTAAAGTCGCGAAATGAGATTGCCAACTTTCAAAGGCTTAAAATAAACTAAGTCTGAATACTTAGCTATAATTTTCTAAGTCTGGGACCCCTTAACAAGCATAAAGGACTGAATTAAGCTAAAAATTTTATGGGGTCTTACAATATCTCCCCCATTGGGAACATTCATCCTCGAATAATACTAACTGAACTGAGAGTACTAGTAGGCTGAATCTACTTACTGGATATGAACATCTGGTACCAGACTATAGGACTGATATTACTGACATGCTGAATTTCATACTGAATATGTATATCTGACGCATGAGTGCATGACTGAGTTGATTCATGAATACATGACTGAGAGTACCGATAATCTAAGTTTCTCATGCTGATAATGCATATCTGATGTATGAATACATGACTGAACTGACTCTTGAACATATGACTGAGTACGCAATGGTAAATGATACCAAGTTTGTAATAGAAATCTAAGCATGAAACTGAATAAGATTAAGGAAAGCCATTACCTTGGGCTGAGTCTGGATTAGCGGAGAAGAGATGAGTATACTTGGTCCGCATGTCTTCTTCTACTTCCCAAGTAGCTCCCTCAACGGACTGATTCCATCAAATAACTTTGACTAGAGAGACTTGGGGACATTACTGAGTCTGAAGTGTGATACATGGACTGAATATCAGGCACTGAAATAAGCCCCTGAATACATGGCTCATGGCTAAGATTGGAACTTAAGGGTCAAACTATGAGTACCCACCATTCCAAACTGGATTCGTTACGAGAAGAGAACCTGGAGAGTTTAGGACATGATAGATCGGGGGTTATAGAGCATCTCCCTCTTGGGATATTATGTCCCTCGAAGAATACTGACTTGGCTGAGATACTGAGGAAAATTAGGATGATGAACAGGGAACCTACGAACTGAGTCATGACTGGATATGATATTTGGGGTCTAAAACTAAGACATGATTATGGACTGGGATGAATACACAACTACCTGGTTTCCCCATCTTAGAACAGTTACATTCATGAGACTTCAGATTGCACGAATAAATATAAAGACGAAAAACTATGTGAACTTCTCCGTCTAACTGCTAAACTGAATAACAGGCTCTGCGGACTAACTTATGCTGAAAACTAATACTCGATTGGTTTTCTATACAGTTCTAGTGGCTTTAGGGGGTAAGGAAATCTTAGCATGATCTGAATAAGTTTTGTAATATGATTCATGGCCTATGAAACATCATCTAAGATGAAATGGCTAAGCCTTATGCACTGCAACTAAAATTTTCGAGCTTAGAGATATCTCTTGAATATCTTTTCAACTATACTCTCCACCTTAGTACAACCCTTCACTTGAGACTACTGAAAATATTCGCATGGGTGCTGAGCACGAATGTATAAGCATACTAACTTATTGGATTATCTAAATGATGGATAACTGAATTACTGGGTCTACAAGATAGAACTGTACTTAGCCTGAATAACTGAACTAGAACCGTAGAGTATCATGTATACGAGGTAAGGACTGAGTGGATAACATGAAATAACTGAGCATGAATTTGGGAAAACTATATTATTTGAGAATGCAAGACCAAACGTATGATATGATTCTGAAATAGTCTGTAAACTAAGGTGCTAAAATACTAAAAATCTGAGTAACTAATAATTGTACGCTATAGTCGAGCAATCCTAAGACTGAATCAAGTTATGAATCTAATTACTGGACTGAGACTAAGGCTGACACTATGTCTAAGACTATAACAATGAATGTAATCAAGATGATATCGGGAGCTGAACACACTGTAAGGCGTAAGAGTAGTAGGCATGAGCTGCATGACCTAAGTTTGGAGTTTTTTATACTCATGGAACATGATTCGTACTGCTGAGTGAATTGGAACTCTTCATACTAGGAACTGTAAACACACGTGATTCTATGGAAAGTGCTAGAATATATGTTGTGTTCATGGAGCTAAGATGTACAGCATGCGTAGGTATCATGATGACTGAAGTACAAAACTTTGAACAGAGTTAAAGATGGGTTGGGCATCATTCCCTCCCTTTACTTTTCTACACGTACTAATATTACTA
Organism: Capsicum annuum; assembly: GCF_002878395.1. NCBI lineage: Eukaryota > Viridiplantae > Streptophyta > Magnoliopsida > Solanales > Solanaceae > Capsicum > Capsicum annuum. Next base: position 169,872,292 of record NC_061116.1, read on the forward strand.
CTGAAATCTGGAAGCCTGACTTCCTGAGATATCATAACCAAACGGTTCTTGTATACTCGTCGGGCTACGATAGACTGACCCACTGGGGAGGAGACTGAGAAAGGTTTTATTAATATTTGGTCTGAATTAAAAGTTAACTGTTGTGCAAAGAGTTATAAAAGACAGAGAAGCTTCTGAATCGGATGAGTCATAAACATGTAAAAGGGAGGTCTGTAACGTACCAGTAACCGCATCAAGAGAACTTTCCCGATCTTGCCTGTACTGAAGTACATAAATCGTATTTGGGGGCTGCCCATTGTAGGCACTAAAAGTGGCACCCTGCTAATTCGGCCGACCAGACAAAGCTAAAGGAAGACTATGCTGACTTCATGGACCAGGATTAGGATGATCTCGAACTCTATAACATGACTCTCCACATCCAAAACACACATCACTACCAGCTCTAAACACCCCCTTATGATTTTTACCACATTCTTCGCAAAATGGGTTGGTACGAACACAGCTTGCACTACTCTGGGTCTTGGAGCCTGGCGCCCCATCATTACTGTCATTCCTGAACTTTGGTATAGGTGCACTAGCTAAAGATGAAATTGGGGATGCAGATTTTGGGCGAAACTGAGAATTATTCCCACCCTCTGACTTAGGCTGAGCGAAGCTGAAACTACCTATTCTAGCTCTCTTATTTTCTCTTTCCTTCTTCTTAAACTTTTTCTCCTCAATCTATTGAGCATGGACCATAAGCCTAGATATGTCCATCTCCTTAATCAACATTACAATCCTATACTCTTTAACCACTCTACCCTTTACCCCAGACACAAACTTACTCATTCTGGACCTATTATTTTCTACTACATGGGGAGCATACCTGGCTAACTGAGTAAACTTGAGGGAATACTCTTTCACACTTATACTGCCTTGTCTGAGATTGATGAACTCTAACACCTTGGCTTCTTTCATCTCTAAGGGAAAGAATTTATCTAAGAAGGTCGTAGGAAACTCTTCCTATTTTATGGGCTCTGTATCTGGACCACTGTCTACCTCCCACTGCTTAAACCATATATGGGCTATATCTTGTAGCTGATAGGTGGCTAACTCAGCACTCTCACTAGAAGTCACTCCCATGATATTTGTGACTTTTTGCACTTGATTAAGAAATTCCTGAGGGTCCTCATTTCACTTAAACCAGGTAAAAGCCAGAGGGTTTATTCGGGTTAACTCTCGAATCCTGGCAGCAACAATATTGGCCATTGGGTTGGCCGAAATAGCTATTGGTATTTTATTCTGGGCTGCCACAGAATAAGCTAGGGCGGTGAAGGCTATCGAAGTGTAGGAAACATGCTCACCCAAAGGATCTGGATAGATGGGCTAAGAGGCTGACTGATCTCCCGTTCCTCTTTCCTGAGTCCTCTTTGGAGGCATATTCTGTAAATGGAAGAAAAGCTAGGATTAGAAAAAAAAGTATAAATGGTGCTCATGCTCACTCGCACGACATGAATACTGAAAGAAGGAAAACTTTTCCTAAAATATCTCATAGTCTCTTGTCCATAAGTGTGGCACACAATACACCCATGCACAAGACTCTACTAGATGTGGCCTCCAAACTTACTAGGACTCTATTGAACCTTAAATTCTGATACAAAGTTTGTAACGCACTAAGTCTGTACGCCGGATGCTACACGATGCTCATAATCCTGAGGGACCACAATCTAACCCATGACTGGTACCTGCTGCAATAACTAAACAATAATACTGAATAATGTGAGGAATCAGGTAGAAATATGCCATAAGGTTCAATCTATAAATAATAATGAATAATATTGAATATGGTATTAAATAACAAAACTGAAAGACAAAATTAAAATTTGAATAACTGTCTAAAATACTCTATTCTGGGAAGCCTCTAACCATCTAAACTATGGAGTTGATGGAACAAGTCCCCAACTAACTCCGTCTACTAACATAAACTGACATATTGTAAATAGAAATCATGTTCTCAAACTATGAGGACTCACTACTACGCTGAATGTTGAAAGTCTAATCTGCTATTGGTGCTCTAGAGCTCATACGTCTGAACCTATGGTATAAAACACCATAGAGCAAAAAAAAGTATGTGTCAGTACGTGTGAATATACTGGTACGCAAAGTGAGGTAAGGCTGAATGGAAGGGTTCATATACATGAATAATAACAACTGAATAACATGAGTATGACTGAATAAGGGTACATGCATGAATTCGTGAACTGTAACTGAGATCATTATAATACTGAATGCTGAGTCTGAATATTGGTTAATTGATGTAATTGATAACTAATATACTATTTACTGAGTGATTATGTTTGATAGTATTGTTTCTGATGGAACTAGCTGAGTTCTGTACTAAGATGAGTGATTGTATCTGACAGTCCTGAAATTTGTAGAACTATCTGAGCTCTTTACTAATGACAGAGACTGGGACTATAGAAGGTAATTATCAAACCGACATGCCCCTTTCTGAATTGTTTAGGGTCCAACCTGTAACCCCAGTTAGAAGGGTGTCAGTACCGTGCCATGGGTAAAGACAAACTGTGAGTTAACCCTCTCTAACAAGGAACTCTTCTATCAACCCCTCACTGGTAGATGAACTCGAATGAGATGTATTAAACCTAGACTCATAGGATTATATCTCAACCTACGCTTGATATGTAGTTCTAGAATGAAAGGATTGCTTCTAAGGATCACACCCTCTGCTGGCGGGTGAGCCCTACATCCTTGGGTTCACTTGGTGCTGAATCCTACTCCCAACTGAATAGACACTGATTAATTTTCTAGTTCATACTAGGATGGACTAATCTATTACTGATTAACTGAACTAAACTAAGTTTACTGAGTTTCGTTGACTGACAGAATACTACTGAGTTCTGTTAGCTGACTGAGATTATTGAGGACTAAACTGAATACTGAATGAAACTAGATTGATACTAAGTTTACCTGAGTTCTGTAACTGACTAGAGTACTACTGATCGTGACATAACTGAGACTATTCTGTAACTGACATTGGCTCTAGGCACACAGCTAAATTATCGATTATTAAATACCCCAGTACTCGATACCATAAAAATAATAAGACATGAAAATTCTTGAATACTTTACAATAGTTAACAACTCACAATATAATCTATGAGGCATTTCATCAATCACTTGAAAGTCGTGAACTTGCACATGAATAGGAATGCATGCTAACACATCATAATTTCATTAAACCAATCTCATGAGCATTCCATCAAACACATACAAGGTATATCTTTAGCATAGAAGACATTGTGAACATGTGGTTATAGCATAAGTTCATCATTTAGATCACCAAAGGATCATAAAATTACCATAATCTCAATTTAGCATTTTATCAAACACATGGTAGGTGTAGCTTCATACTTGGGCATGAACAACAATACTAATACATCATGACTTCATAATTTAAGGGTTTCAATATAACAGAATCAAAATTCAACTTACATGCTATCATAATATCAAGAAATACATAAAGATTTCAACTTGAAACACATACCACAATATTAGCATGATTACATTCAAATCCACAACATGAAATCAAAATTTATGTTTTTAAAAGAAGTTTCTTGAACTCCAAGGGTGGAAGGTAACCTTGGATGAACACTTTACATACCTTGCTGAAGAATTTCTGGAAATTAATGATGGAAATCTTGCATTCTTGATTTGAAATTTAAAAACCCTAAGGCTTGTTCTTGAGAGAAATTGAGAAAGAATGAGTTTATTTTCTTTATAGGGTATTAACGTTTTGGTTTTGGAGGCTGAGGGTCGGGGGAAAAAGACCCAAATACCCCCAAGAACGCGGTCTTTTATTGACTAAAACTGGGTTACCGATGCACAGGTCGAAGCGGCGCGTCGATGGCATCGATGTGATAGTTGACGCGTCACACCAAGATCACCCCGACTCACTGGAATTTGACGTTGGTAGATGGAGAAACTATTAACCAATGCGATAGGCAACACGGTGCGCCAAGATCGCATTGATTCACTATTTTGGGATTCCAAAGGAGCTTCAAACGAAGTCCAAAAAATTCGAAACCTATCCGGGAATACCTATTGACCTTCCTAATCATGAATTAACTAAAATATAGATATTTAAAGGACATTAAGGTTGGAAAATGAGATTGTCAACTTTCTAAGGCTAAAAATAAACTAAATCTTAATACTTAGCTAGAATTTTCTAAGTTTGGGACCCCTTAACAAGCTTAAAGGACTGAATTAAGCTAGAAATTTTGCGGGGTCTTACAACAAATTAATCAAAAAGTCTTTATCAGGCCTTGTGGTATTTGCAAGATACATGAGTGCACCAATTGCACTAATATGTGGTACTTCATAAATAATCTAAGTTGGTATTTTTTTTATTTCAATAAATAATCTATTGCTTTTGAAAACTCTCCAAGAGTTTCAATAATTTGCAAGCTATAAGTTTATGTAATATAAGGATTACAAATAAGTTTCTCAGAAACTTTTGTATGCTTCAAACATTTTGTATCCTTAAAAAAGTTTTCATATAAATTTTGTCAAGTAACATCTTCAAGTGTTTGGATTGAAAATCAAATAATCTTTGTGCCTACCAAGATGCATTCTCTCATGTCACTTAATAAATGTTTCTACATTAGCATGCTTAAATAAACGTAGAATTTAGATCTTTATAATTTTTCACAATATTGCATCAATATTGTATCAAAAATATTGATGATATATCATTTCGTATCGGTTCACAGTGTGACATAACATTTTGAGATCTCATCACTTCATTATTTTCAGGTACCTAGACCTCTCATAGGGTTTCATGAAGTGTTATGTCATAGGCTCTTCAAGAGCTCATTGTCTTCCTATTATGATTATTTGCTCTTTATCCTTTTCAAGGATTATTTCATTTGAAATCAATTGATCTACCACACTCCACGCATGCATATACTTTGTTCTTTATGAACACAAAATAGGAGCACTTGCAGCTTAAATATGAGATACATTCGGTATTCAACTTGAATTATCTTTAGAATGAGGATCTGGTGATAATTATATTTCTTAGCTGCTTATAATCTCTCCCTTATGTTAGGAAAACTAACATACATCCGCAGTCTTCTTTGAGAAATCTACCTTTGTGTATTATGGTATATTCATTAATCGTATACCTACAACAAAACTATTAGATGGACAACATGTGGCTCCTGACTCAGAACAAACTTTGAGGGGGAATTAACCATAATTTATTGCTCTAATGCATATAAGTGTTATTGTATGCAACATATCATATTTCGGACCAACACATGAAGCTTTGTTCTCATTATAAATGGTTTAGCTATTTATCGAAGGCATTTTATGCCAACCCATCATCATTAAGATGAATTGTCTTGATTACACAATTTAAAAATTATGCTCTTAACTCAATTTTGTTGAATAAGTAATTTTATGAATGTCAAACTACAGGTTGACTATAAATATACATAGTAATTATGTTATTGATGCATCCTAATAGATCACATGATAGGTGAACGAGCTCTTATTCACCTTTTATACTTTTCAGATTTTAAGGAATTCAATCCCAAAATTAGTTGGTACAACCAACGTATCATGAGAACAAACAACATTAAAGTTCATGAAGAATTTTAGAATTCTTCAATATATGTTTAATACTCAATATGCACATCTTCGGTGTGTCATAATCGTTCATGTCAACTTATGAATTTATTTGTACAAGTAAACTCCAAGTTTACCATGACATGTGTCTTTTACTTTAGTAAACTTCTCGTTTACTGTGACATGAATTTTGTATCAATAAATAATAAATTCTTAGTTTATTATGGAATGTGATTTCATCATGCTTGGGTAACTTTTCACATTCATGTTTCTTACCACAGTAACTTAAAGATATTCAATCTTTCAATTATTCTTCCTCTTTTAGAGGTGGATTGTGATATCTTCACAACAAAGAATATATTCAAGTGTATATACAATCACATTCACCTCAGAGTATAGATCTGTATTTATAATAATTAAAATTCTCATTCCCAGGAATGAAATATAACCATGCCTTAAGCGTATGAAATTATGATAGCTACTACAAAAGCAAATTGAGGCATATATATAATTTATTGCTACCACATTCAATTCAAGGAATGGAGCATATTTAATGGGACATGTTTCATGAATTTTCACCAAACAACCATTATTTTCTCTTAGCCATCATAATATCATCAATATGGTGCATTGAGATTCAAACTTAACATCTTATCCATATAAAGGTGTCTTAGACATAAATCGATGGAACTTTGACTCAACATATTATCATCCATTTTGATGATATTGTTCTTGAGGAATAAATTTAATACATAAATGGTTCCAAACCAATTTTTTCTCTCAAATCCAACAATAATTATATTATTAGTAGCAAAAGATAGATAACATAAGGAATTACTAACCTTGAAATTACCTTTAGATTTATAATCTCACCTTGTTTGGCAGAGTCTCGTGTTGATAACGTGTTATAAAATATAAAGTAAATATAAGAAGAATAGAGAGACAAGGGAGTGATTATTATTTCTCTTGAGAGATCTCTTGATGGGTTAATTACAATGAAGAAAAAATCCTTTATTTATAGGGGAAAACTAACTTTGGGGTTTCTAACATATTCATAAATAGTCATTCACTATATATGGTAATATATTTATAACGTATATGTATATATATATATATATATATATGCATGTATGTATGTATGTATACTAGTTTAGCCGCACGTGTAACTTTGATTATTTAAAATTAAACGATTTTATCTATTACGAAGATTTTTAATGAAGTAAAAAAAGTTTAAAACATATATTTTATTGTAAGCACATATATATTTTACCACCAAAAGTTTCAAGTGGTTAATGGATCGTTACTTTTGCGTTTGTCATGCAGTACCTCTACCTTTTTTCCTTGCTTGGTAGAGGCTAAGAGAGATGCATTGATTTGAATCATATTTGTAGTGAAACTATTTCTTTTTCTATACTTAAAATCTTTCTTTATTTTTAAAGTTAAATCTTTAGAAAATCTTTGATTACTTAACACTTTTACAAATTTGGTATTTCTTATATTTTTGTTATTCTAATGCTTTTATATTTATTTCTAGATTTTTCAAATCTTCTTAAAATTTACAGTAACGAAGAAAGTATTAATTGTCACTAATTCTGATAACTTCTAATAAGGAAAGGTTTACTATAATTATTTAATTAATTTCAAACTCTTAAATATTAGAAAAATAGTGAAAAGACGATTTTGAAAGTAAAGAATTTTAATGAAGGGTAAAAAGATAAATAGCGTGGTATAATTTACCGAATATGTATTTTGTGCTTCGTAAGATAAGGATTTATGACTGATAATGGTTACCATTAAAATAGTATATTTATTAGAATCATTGAATTTTTGAAATAGTTTTGTACATATGATATTAGTTAACATAATTGAGAATGATGATTAATAAATAAAATTTACAAAAATAGTTTCTTTTAAGTTCATATCTTTGACAAATTAAATATTGAATAGTCCACACGGTAATCTTCAATATCTTGTTTTACCTGCAAAAGAAGGAGAACCAACATTACATTATATCTACTTGGACTTCATTTGAACATTACAGATGTTATTGCATGTTGTAGAAAATAATGATCCACAATTTATATAAATTCAAAACTTTGGTTACATCTTGACAATAATTGGATTGCAGACGCTCCCCAACTCCTTCATTTTGCGCTCAATTTCAACGAATTCAACAAGTTGGTTGGCATCAAACCACGACTGTGAATATGAGCATATGTTTTGTACGCGTTGTGTCTGCGTGTGTGCCAAAAAACCTAGTAACACTCATTTCTCTTAATAATAAAAATAGATATCTGATTTCTTTTCATATATTTATTCTATAAAAATTTTTCCATATATTTAAGAACTCTTAAATTTTCACGCACACCTCTTACCATGAAAAATCAGAAAAGAAGTAAAAGAAAAAGTAGTATTTTGTTAATAGTGTGTCAATATTCAAAGCCATCTTCTATGAAATAGTTGCATCAATCTTACCAAATTAATGGAGAAACTAAAACTATTTCATAATTTAATGACATGGAAAGGTGAAAAAACACTAATCCATACTATTAAACTTGTATATACGCAAGTAGTTTTAACAACATAATAATATACCTAAATAGAAATCACACAATTAAAAACTTATCATTGATACTCGAATTTTGTTTCAACGCAAATAATAAAAAATAAAACAAACTTAGTGCAATTTCATATTATGTAGTGTATGAGAAAATTAAAACAAAAGATCAAAAACGTTTGAATTATTATTATGAACTAAAGAAGGGAACTTTTGGGTATTGATTGGGATTGCATGTGAACTTCACAAGTTGCCTCGTACGTTTAGGCTTGGCTATATATATCTCCGTGTAAATATAAGGTAGGGTTGTGTATTTAATTTAGAATTCTAATTATGGTTGGTAAATATTAGAATAAATAGTGTATTTATTTTAGAATTCTAATTATGGTTATTGTCCTAAATATTTGGATGACAATTAGTGACAATTAATTGGAGAAAAAGGATGAAAGGACGATTTTGTCTACTGCATAGACTTTTAATGAAGGGCAAAAAGTTCAAATCACTTTTCTAAGGGTCTTTACACTTTTAATATATTATAGATATAGATATAGTATATATATATATATATATATATATGTATATTCATCCTTCGCGATACTTACCAAATGATGTTTTTCCTTCCAAAGACATCTTTATTTAAACCTTTTTTAATCAAAAGGCTCTAATGGACCAGATTTATTATGTAAAATTTACATAAATCCCAATAAGTTTATCGCTAATTATTTTCTATCCCTACTCTTTGTCAGAGGCGAACCCAGGATTTGAAGAGTGCGGGTGCACCTTTATCATAACATAAGCGCTCGAGAATCTTTCAATGACGACTGAGGGATAGTATCGTATCTGATTGACTAATTAGTAAAGGCTTAAGAAATGAAGAAAATACAAATATATAGGCCAAATATGGATTTTAGGGTAATATATAAACCTTAACACATTATACATAAATTAGTGCAGTAGCCCAGTGGTTAATGGTGGATTGCGTAAGCAAAGAGGTTGCAAGTTTGATTCCTCACTACTACTTTGTTGTTAAAAATTAATAACACAAAAAATAGAAAAAGCAAACTTGATCCTGGGATTTGATCCTGGGTCACATCTGCGAGAAACAATATTGAGAACCAGCAAGCCCAAAATGCTATTGTATTCTTTAGGATGCACATAATTTATATAACAATTTCTTAAGGTATATATATGTACATATACACAATTTTTTTCAAACTTATCGGGTGCACGTGCACCCCTACCCTAACACGTGGGTCCGCCCCTGCTCTTAGTTAAATTACAAATAATCACTTATTCTGTAATTTTTTGAAAAATATACATAATTTAGAACTTAAGAATGTAACAGTTAATTACTCCATTTTTTCTTGGACACATAGTTATGAAGTTGAGATGCATAATTTTAATTACGGAGATACAATCATTTCTGAAACTATTTGATCGAGATACATGATGCGTCGTAAACTAGACCAAATGGAGCTACATAATTAAAATTATGCGTTTATGGATGTATCTCTCCCTTTTAAAAAAAAATTAAAATAATTAATAAAAAAATAAATATTTTATATAGTTTATTAAAATAGGTTATGGTATTACGTGATTTTTTTATTTATATCTATAATCTATAATATATTAAAAGTGTGAAGATCCTTGAAAAAGTGATTTGAACTTTTTGCCCTTCATTAAATTATTCTGCAATATGCAAAATCGTCTTTTAACTATTTTTTAAAATTTTTAAAACTTAAAAATTCATTAAAACGTAGTTATTAAACTTTTCCTTATTTGAACTATATACCTAAATTTTAGACATTTTAAATCAATAAAAAATTGTATCTTAAATAAATCTTTAAAAATTTTAATTGATTGGTAGCACTATTTTGGCATATTTTCCTTAATTCACGTATGTATCTTTTGGATAAAAGTTTTGCTAACAGTTAATTTTAGTTATAACTTCTTTTGGTTTGATTATTTAATGTAAGTAAGAATTCATAATATTTAATACTTCTAAATCAATTAGAATTTTACCTTATATAAAAAAAAAATTCTACAATTCTATTTAATTAATATTTTGGATTAAAATTTACAAGAAACATAGTTCTACCTCTACTTTTTCTTCTTATTTTGTTATTAATTTAAGTTATCTTTTTTTTTTTGTGTGAGTGTATTCATGATTATCATCTTCTCCATCTTTCTTTATTCTTTTTAGTTAATGACTTTAGAGATTATATATAAATTATGATTAAATAATTAACAAGACAATGAATTCTCCTTTTTTTTTTTAATAATTTCTCGTGTTTCTCTTTCACTAGAAAATTTTTAATCGAAAATTGAAAGAAATAAGCATATCGCCACCGAATGAAATAATAAAAAATATCAAAGGTTTGTCTCTTTCCTTTTTTTTTGTTTAATTGTGACTTTGTTTTGATTATATTATTTAACTATTTCGATATGCACAACTTTTGTTTAAATGGTGAACATATAAATTTAGAATTATAGTCAACTCTTTCGATTTTGGGCTTACTAATTAAGTTTGAAAACGAATCAAGTACATTATTCGCTGTAAGTCGAGTTTAATCTATCTATCTAACATTATAAAATCTGAATATAAATGTTAGTTGACGAAAACATCCAAATAAAGTGAAAATTCAACTGATATTTATGTAAGGGGGAGGATTCAAACACTTATATATAAAACCCCACTATTCAACATTCTTCATCACAAATTTAGAGTATTAACTTTATGGTGTGGTGCTATACAAAGAAGGTGATACAAAATTCAGCAAAATTAAAAAGCATTAAGGTATTATTCTCTCAATTATTGTTTTCTTCGATAATAATCCTTTTTTTCTCTAGGTATAATTGTGTTGATATGATGGAGAAGCTAGAAGAAGAGATTGAGAAAGAGAGAAGAGGTGGAGGAGAATGACTCAAGGGAGGACTAAAGAGAATATATTATTCATTGTAAACTTTCATGTGTTTAAATTAATATATATTCCTTTCGATTGACTAACTCAAGGAAGGACTAAAGAGAATATATTATTCATTGTAAACTTTCATGTGTTTAAATTAATATATATGCCTTTCGATTGACTAATTTCTACTTTTTCGTAGAATTGGATAATAACTAAAAGTTGCCTCAATCTCAAAATGCTAACAAACAAAAAATGCAACAAATATTTTGAAAGATCATGTTTTTTTGAATTTTGAGTAAATTTATAAAATTGAACTCACTAAATTGGGATACACGCGCATATATCTAAACTAGTTAATGAAAAACATGTACAAAAAAGTCAGCCCAAAAAACTGACCCGGTCCTAAGACAAAAGGCAAAATAATCTTAAAAAACTAAAACAAAGAAGAGGATAGTGGTGGAAAGTGTAAACCCACTAGAAGCTTCAACTTCCAAAGACATCTTTATTTTTCATTATTAGGATTTTAAACATTGGTTATTTATCAAATTATAATATGTTTCTGTTCCCCTTCCTTGATGCCGATTTCTATAACCAAAGCGGACGAATTAACAGTAAAAAAGATCAACCTTTTAAATTGACGGGTTCTCTTACATTCTTTCCCAAATAAATAAACTTGAATACTTGAGACGATACTAGCTAATTGATTTTAGAGGGAATTGGACTTGATCCTTTATGACCAATAATTGCGCTTACAAAGTGTATCGTTGAGGTACATATAGTATAGTTTTTCTTTTCCAAATTGAAATTTTGTCCTTGGACTAAAAAATGGTTATCAACTTTAATGTGGCAATTGTAAATATCTTATCTGAATACTAACTGCTAGTTTTTTGTCAAACTATAAACATGTTGGTTAACCTTAACCAGATGTGTTCAAGCAATTCACGGACCATGACAGAAAATTCAATATAAACAATATGACTAATGATGTCCAAGAGTGATTAAGTTTGTATGAAGCAGCGCATATGAGAGTGCACAATGAGGAAATTCTTGAAGAAGCTCTTAGCTTTACCACTACTCGTCTCGAGTCCATGCTCCCCAATTTGAACGACTCACTTAAGGTTCAAGTTACTGAAGCCTTAAGCCAGCCTATTCTTAAAACTGCGCCAAGGGTGGGAGCAAGGAAATACATTTACATTTACGAAAACAGTGAAGCACGTAATGATGTACTATTGAAATTTGCAAAATTGGATTTTAACATGTTGCAGAAGCTGCACCAGCAAGAGCTTAACGAGCTAGCAAGGTATATATATTCATTGATCTTATGTATCCTCTAGCTTCCTAAATGAATGTGCATGATTAATAAGATATAAACTAACTATGCAATGCTCTTGCTATATATATGTTGCTGGTGAAAAGATCTCAATATTGCAGACAAATTGCCATATGCAAAAGACAGATTTGTGCAATGTTACTTCTTTGTAAGCGGAATGTGTGTTGAGCCCCAATATAACCGAGTCAGAAAAATGCTAACAAAACTACTATGCGTGAACACTAGTATTGATGACACCTATGATGCTTACGGAATCTTTGATGAACTTCTGCTTTTCACTGATGCCATTCGGAGGTAATACCCTAGTATCTTTGATATGAGTGTTTGAACAACTTGGTACCATGTAAAGTAATAGTAGTACTTTTGTTAGAAAAAACTAATAATCTGAAAAAAAAAAAAAATTAAAAAAGTCGTGAGAACAACTTTTCTTAAAGAAGATATTGTTGATAAACCAATTTGGGAAAAAATACAGATACTCTTCTTCAAGATACAACAAGCCACTAATTTGACACTAGAAAATTTTCGACATCATTTCGTAGGGAAAACATGTTATTTGTAGAGCAAATATAGACCTTTTTTTAAGAAACCCTTCTTCTTCTTTTTTAATCATTTATGGAGATCACAATAGAAGGGAGGACTAGACCTTACCCCTTGATATACAGAGATAACAAGCAATCCAAGCAAAAAGAGAATGTCTAGCAGAAGTTATTACACATCCTCGAGGCTACTATGACCCATAAAACTAGCTAACAAAAATATAGGCTTTGCCATACCGTAGCCATACACACGTCTTTTGTCCAAGAAGTAAGACCCAAGGACCTCATTAGGTAATTGATTCATATTCTGTGCAATGAGAGGAGTGTCTAACGTAGTGGCTAATTTTGCTAAGCAGTCAGCAACCATGTTAGCTTCTCTATAACAATGAGCGAAAATCACGTCATTATTCTCGATGAGCACACTGGTCTCCTAAATAATAGGTTTAAGAATCAGATTGTTGGACGTTTTGTTTCTCAACATATCAGCCACGACACTGGAGTCAAGTTCAATGGTCAATGGTACAGTGTCTGAGATTAGCCTTCTTGATCTGTTGTGCAGCATACTTAGCTGCCATAGCTTCAACGACATTGTGGTTTTTGCATAATACTGGAACAGCATATGCAAAAATCATATTTCCATCTCCATCTCTGGCAACTCCACCAACGCCTGCCTTGCCGTTCTGCTCTATAAATCTTCCATCTGTATTGATCTTTATCATTCCCGCTTGAGGCCTGCTCTAAGTAACTAAACTATTATATGCATACTCACACTTGTACGTGTTCTCAATCGGAGATACTTCGAATTAATGGGCTGATAAAACCTTTGGAAAAGTCCTTTACCATCGATGGGGAAGAATCCCATATTTCCCAATTATAACAAACTACTCTTCTAATGTTCTTGTATTATTATATGTGTTCTCAATCGGAGATACTTCGAATTAATGGGCTGTTAAAACCTTTGGAAAAGTCCTTTACCATCGATGGGGAAGAATCCCATATTTCCCAATTATAACAAACTACTCTTCTAATGTTCTTGTATTATTATACTTTTTGTCTTTTGATTTTTTCTACAAAAAGATATTGGTTCTGGGAGTATAATTCATCATATTTCTATTTGACACATCGTTTCATAATAAAACAAGGGGATACAGAATTCTATAAGAAAATGTAGAGCTATAATATGCTCAATATATATAATTGCCTCAACTATCTGTCAATTGATTCCTTCATCTGGAAAACATGTTTGATTCTACATCTATCCAATAAGTACCTGAAATTATTCAAGATGTGCGAGTATTTTTCACTCCATGTTGAGATTATTTCAAAGGAGTCAGTGTTTATCTTCAACGCATGCGTGTATATACTCGAAGTTTAATATATGCCATTTTCAAATCAGAGAAGTACTTATTATTATTATTTTGAAATGGTATAAACAAGAAAGTAAAAAAAGAAAGCCAGTAACTTAAATACAAACCGTCGAGTGCAGATGGGATGTAAGAGCCATGGATTCATTACCACCATATATGCAAATCATATATCAAGAACTTCTCAACATCTACAATGAAATGGAAGAAGTATTCAACAAAGGTAAATGGGAAAGCATCTACTATAGAAAAGATGAGGTAATTCTTGCTTAAGCTAACTTCATCAATAAGTTACAAGAGAAATTATAGGCGGATCACAAAGTTTGAATCCAAATAAGATATGGTGTAGTATCTATTATTGTACTTTTACTTTACTGTTACCTTATTAGATGAAAGAGATTGTGATAGCCTATATGAATGAAAGTGATTGGTTGAATGCTGGCTTCATTCCAAAATGTGAGGAGTATATGACAATTGCACGAGTGACCACCGGTTGTATGGTGTATGTAACAAATTACTTGCTTGGTATGGAGAAACCTGTGACCAAAGAGAGTATTGAGTGGCTGAGAAACAGGTCATTAGTTGTTCGTGCTGCAGCAGCAATCTGCAGATACATGGATGATATTGCTGATCATAAAGTAAGGATAACAATATTTAAATTTTTATTTTGCATTTTGTAGTGGAATGGAAGATTTTTATCTTATTCTAATAGGTAAGCAAAGTATAAATACAATATATTAGATGATAACTTAGAAAAATAAACGAATAATTCCTATAGATTTGCTATCGTTGGAAGTGACTAGGCGACGCTGGAAATCTACGTACTGAATAATTCTACCTGAGCACATAACTCCATCTGCCGAAATGTGATGATCATGCAAAAGGTACGAGCAGTGCATGATAGCAACTCGTTTCGCACTCAATCACCGAAGATTGTTCCAACCGAGAAGGCTACTCTGCCTTCAATTGTGCATTGCCACGATTTTTCATTAAGAGGATTCAAAATATGAAATGTAAACATATGACCCTACTAAAAAAAGGAGAAAACCGACCACAAAAATTGATCGCAAGTGATCAGTTTTCCCCAATTTTTGATCACAAAACCGACCAAATTGTGTGGTCCGTAAACTAGTGGTAGTTTTTTAAAAACCGACCACAAGTGGTCATTTTTTTAAAAAAATATATATATATTTTTAAAATTCATTATTATTTTATTAAATTGAAAAAATTAATTTTAGGAAAAAAAATTGACCGCAAGTGGTCGGTTTTTATTAAATTAAATAATTAATTTTAATACTAAACCGACCACAAGTAGTCGGTTTACTAATAAACTAATTAATTTATTTATTAAAAACCGATCACTTGCATGCTGTATTTGAGTTTTGATTTTTATTTTTTATAAAAAAATTCCAAAAAAATTGACCACAAGTGGTCAGTTTTTTTAGGAATTTAAAAAAAAAAATCAAAACTCAAATACAACATGCAACAACAACAATGCAATACAGCAGTAACCAAATGTAAATACAGTAGCAACAACAACAAAAAACTAAATGTAAATACTTTTAAAAGTGTACAACACATACAAAATGTCCAACAAAAGTGAGTATCAAAAAATTACAACAATAGTTTCAAACAACAAAATGTCTAAATTCAAAGTACAACACATACAAAAATAAAAAAATTAAAAGTCATCATCAACGAATTCGTCCTCGTCTTCCATATCCTCATTTGTGCTGAAATCATCCAGGGGGCCTAGACCTTTTGCAGCCCGAACTGCATCACCAGGACATGGAGGAATAACCCCTGCAGTCTGAATGAAAGAGTTAAACTGTTGTTGCAGCATCCTGATTTGTGATGTTGTTTGATTTCTCCGTCTTCTTCTGCCTCTCTCTATGTTCAGCAAATCTCTCTTTATTCGGCAAGTTCTTCAGTGAGTTTAGAAAACGTATTTTCTAGTCTTTCAATGATTTCTCTATCAACTAAAGAGCTAGAGTATGCAGCGCCGGACGAACACCTAATATTATCGCCAAAAAAATTTTGTGATATTCATAGAAATGGCCTCTATTTGCAGGACCCACAACTTTTGCCCATAACTCCTCCTCTACATGTTGGGGTATTGGATCACCCTGACTTTCAGGAGGTTGACTACTACGATACTCACCAACAAGACGCGTATATTCGTCCTTTATTCAAAGTAAAGTTAATACAAAAAGTCAAAAAATATTAAAGTAGTTATAATTGAATAATATCAACTTTGAGAAAAAGATTCATAAATTCAAAATTTGTTTCTTACGTGGACAGCTTTTGCACGAGCTTCAACCCAGACATCTTCATCAGTCGGATTCTTTTTCTTTCTCAGATGAGTCTCCTCGAATAGCTCATCAGTTGGTATTTCCCTACCCTTTTCTTTTTCTTGCATATGAAAAAATTATCAATGTTCAAATAATAAAAAAAATTCAATAGAAACAAATAATTAAAACTGTAAAAGTTACATACCATTTTTTCCAGCACAGCAAGAGTACTTCTGGCACCCGCAGTATGTAGGGAGCCACCCTTGGATGATGCCCGGGCTTTCTTTCCTTTTTTCCTCAACAATTGGTATTCTTGGCTACTCCAATGGCGAAGATACAGTTGCCATGCGGTTTCAGGAATCCACTTAGGTTTTACCAATTTAGTCCGAGTATAATCCAAGAGACCGTTAAATTTGGCTCTACATCTTATGAAAAATTTTCTCTTTATAAGAAATGTATTTGCATCATCCCACCAGTAAAATTTCTACAACAAAAATATAATATTGAATCTTTTGTTCTAACAAAGTGTTAATAAGTAATCGATAAGTTAAATCCTTACCTTAAATTCTTCAAACATTCTTTCCCTGTCAATTTCTGGAACCTTTTGCCAGCTGGTCCAGTAGCCGTTGAAGTGCCGAGAAATGCATATTCATGCCTTTTTCCAACTCCAGCATCCGGCCTAAACCTATAATACAAGATCAAATAGTAATTTCATAGAGCATAATAATATAGTAATGAAAAAATGAATAACGTTATTATATTTAGAAATCTTACCCTCTCGCAAATGGTAAGATAAATCCTCCCAGAATCATCTCTGTCTCCTGGCTGCGTAGTAAGTGATGGCAGATGCACTGGCGTGGGCAGATCTGAAGCACCAGATGGAGTGCCTCCAAGCTGAAGATCCGACAACACAATAGATCCATCAGAATCACTGTCCGAAGCTACGTGACTGCTGCAGGAGGGTATCGATGATGGTAGATTCTGGATGGGCCAGCGGTCGTCCAATAGTACCGTGATAACGGTGGCACGGTCATAGGAGCAGAATAAGTTGGTGTAGACCCATGAAGTGGCCCCACATGCGTAGGAGTAGGTATCAAATCCTCGAATGACCTAGAATATGAGGGTCGTACTGTCGCGTCAGCAAACCGACTCTCAGATAAATAAATACTTGTCGGTCGTCTATAAGGCGGAGGTTGTTTTTTCTTTTTTGGTTTCGTAGTATCAACTTTTCCCTTACCCTTTTCACATCTGCCTAACATCTAAATTATGTTAAGTTAACAAGTAGTTAGTTCCTACAAAATGAATATATAAGAAAACATTCCAAGTAACTAATTTCAAGTTACTAATTCATATTTTAGATCGCTCCAACAATACGAGATATAGACAAGAATATTTTTATTACTATATAAATCATGAAAAAGTGAAAACAACAATCTTAAACAGTATATTACATATCAATCTTAAATAAGAAACATAAATGTAAATATGTAGTACAAAGTATAAAGACATCAATACATAATAAATACAACCTACACAACTAATCATCCTCTTCTGAAGACTCTCCACTAAACTATTCACCCTCTTCAGAGATTTCTTCATCTCTTACCCACTCAGTCTCTTCTTCAAATATATTTTCTGGGTGATTCAAGCCGTCCACTAATTCAACGTCCACTGGCTGGTGATCAATCTGCATTTCATTTTGATACACAGTCTCCAGCACATTCTCAACTTTCACCCGGACTATAGGCTTTGTTTTGATTACAGCCCACCAATTAGACTTGTCATTGCGCAACAGATAAAGAGCATAATACACTTGTTTAGCATTTTGTGTTAGAACAAATGGATCATAAATAGGATTCGACCTATTGTTCTTCACTTCAATGATGTTATGCTCCTTATGTACTCTTGTGCCTCTTGTTCTTGGATCAAACCACTTACATCGAAAGAGGACAATTTTTTTTATTGGAAAATCAACATACTCCAGTTCTAAGATCTCGTGTATGATGCCAAAGTAATCAGCATCATCATCACCCTTAACCCAAACACCACTATTGTTTATTTTCCCTGTTCTGGAGTGTTGTTCGGTGGAAAATTTAAACACATTTACTTTGTATTGGGATATTGCATTAGCTTCAACTGGACCCAAAGAAATTTCTCTCAAGAGCTAATCGTATGCGGGTGGATTTGGTGAATGGTGTACCTAAAAATGTTATACATATATATATTTTAGTTGAGAAAATGTATAAATGTCTAAACTTTGTAGAAATATTAATACACTTATGAACCTCATTTTTAAACCATGTTGCAAAGGATGCATACATTTGATTTTCGTGGAATTGAGTCTTAAATGAATTGAACATCCAACATACGAAACACAATTAGTTTCTTTAAGGCAATGAGTAAACAAATAAGATATGTTAAAATTTTAATCTCCTTACTTCAGAAAGGGCTCAAATTCCGGGCAATTCAGCAAGACATAAAAAGTTGCTGATTTACGCTCCGTGGGAGTGAGCCGATGAGGTATGATCTTTTTAGCCTTACAACCCGATTGATTGAAAATTGATATCGGTTGCAAATGAGGCTCATTCACATCGTCCTGATGATGATTCAATCGGTTTCTTAAACAAGTAACTTCATCACGAAAGTAGTATGAACAAAATTGAGAAGTTTCTCTTGCAAGATATGCCTCAACTATAGAGCCTTCCACCTTATGTTTTTCTGGGGACCCCTTTTCAATTTCCCAATTGCCTTGTACAATCTTAAGGTTAGATATTTACTATATTTAAAAAAGATATGTATGAATTTAAGTATGTTGCAAATGCTTACCGTTCGAATGGATACATCCACCTATTTTGAACTGGACCGCCTAGCCGAGCTTCGTGAACAAGGTGAATGGGAAGATGTTTCATGACATCGAAGAACATTGGCGGGAAAATCTTCTCCAGCTTATTGGTGATAACAACAATATTACTTTCTATTCGCGCCTGATTTTCTTCTTTTAATGTGGTGACACATAAGACTTTGAAGAACAAACTGATCTCTGCTATTGGTTTTCATATGTTTTCAGGTAAACCAATAAAAGCAATTGGAAGTAATTGTTCCATGAAAACATGACAATCATGGCTTTTCATTCCATGCAAGATTCCTTGTGTCATATCAACCCTCTTTCTTAAATTTGAGGCATATCCATCAAGCATCTTCAAACTTTGGACTCACTCACATATTTGACGCTTTTGGTCCAACTTGAATGTAAAACTAGCCTTGGATTTAAGAACATTGCCATTGGGCCCCTCCTGTAAGTGTAATTCGCTACGTTTGCAATATTCTGGTGAGTCAAGTCTGGCCTTAGGATTATCCTTTGTTTTGCCGGTGACATCCATAACTATATTGAACAAGTTTTCAAAGTAGTTCTTCTCAGTATGCATGACATCAACATTATTTCTAAGTAAATTATCTGGACAATATTCTAACTCACAAAATATATTCTGCTTAGTCCAGTTATGCGAAACACCATATCCATCAAGCATGTACAATGGTTCTTCGCTGGCCTTAGACAAATCCTTAACTATCTCTCAGATGCCATGACTAGACAAACTTGGAAGTGGACCATCATATTCTCTTCTATTCCTTCTGAATGTATTCTTGAGTCTCCTAAATTCATGATCATGTGGCAAGAAACAACGATGACAACTAAACTATGAATTTTTCCTGTCATGTCTCAATGTGAAAGACTTTGTTTTTTCCATGCAGTATGGACAAGTCAGCTTTCCAGTTGTCATCCACCAAAAAACATTCCATAAGTGAGAAAATTATTAACAGTCCACATTAGATATGCACGCAGACTGAAATTCTGTTTAAGAGAGATGTTCCAAGTTTCAACCCTCTCATGCCATAAAATTTAAAGTTCATCGATCAAAGGTTGTAAATAGACATCTATTCTGCTTTTTGGATTACGCAGGCCAGGAACAACACAATTCAAAAATATGTAGCGACTAGTCATCAACATTTCAGGAGGAAGATTATAAGGAGTGATAAATACACGTCAACATGAATATGGCGCAGCACCAACTGAAAAAGGAGAGAACCCATCCACATATTATCTCAAATGAATGTTTCGTGGCTCAGCTGCAAAATCTGGATAAGTTGCATCAAAATACTTCCAAGCCTCTCTATCAGATGGATGACACATAACACCAGCAGACCTTCTATTTTCACTATGCCATCTCATATGAGGAGCTGAGCTGTTTGAAACATACAACCTCTTCAACCTTGGTAATAGAGGTAAATAATGCATTACCTTAATAGCAATTTGATTTTCACTAGAACCACGCTTATATCGAGGGTGCTGACAAAACTTACAGGACTCTAGGTTAGCATATTCTTTAAAGTATAACATACAACCATTTTTACAACATCAATTCTAACTGAGGAGAGACCTAACTTTGACACCAATATTTTTGCCTGATAAAAAGAATCAGGAACCTCCAAGCCGGGGTCAACTAACTCTTTAATTAGGTCTATCATTGAGTCTATTCCTCCTTCAGCAATATTCCAGTCAGACTTAATACTTAATAATCTAACAGCAACAGACAAACGAGAGTGCGAACACCCGTCAAACAAAGGATGACTAGCAGCATGCAATTGTTCATAGAATTTGCCCGCTTCGCTATTAGGAACATATTCAACATTTTTCCTAAATTCGCACCCGTGTTGCATCCTAAAAGTATCGTGCACCATTTCTGTCATCCTAGTATCTTGATATTCATTATGCCCTGCAGACCTATTACTTTCTCCAATAACAAAGTTATTTTGTGCAACATCACCATGAATACTATGCAATCTTAAAAAATCCTCTTGAAACCCCTTTTTATAAAGATATTCCTTTACAACTTCTTCACTTACAAGATTTATACCATCACATCTAACACAAGGACAACGAATAGCCCCAAAATATGTCCAAACATCAAGTGTCTTAGCATGTTAAACAAATCTTTTGACACCTTCAACAAATTCCTCCCTAATACCCATTCTGTTATCATTGTTCCATTAATATATCAAGTTATAATCAGGTTCCATCTACGCAATCAATCAGATTCAACTAATTAGATCAAGTCACAAAAATTCAATTCTTACCAAATATAGCAACATTCAAAACAAAAAAATCCCATTTAAAGTTCCTACACTTAACCATATTCAAGTGACTAAGTCACCAAACAAACGACATTCAAAACAAAAAACTCCCCTTTAAAGTCTCTACACTTAACCATATTCAAGTTACTAAGTCACCTACCAAACCACATTCAAAATGAAAAAATCCCCTTTAAAGTTCCTACACTTAATTGTTTTCAACCAACTAAGTCACCTACCAAAGCACATTCAAAACAAAAAAAAGTCCCCTTTAAAGTCCCTACACTTAACCGTTTTCAACCAACTAAGTCACCAAACAAACGACATTCAAAATAAAAAAAATCCCCTTTAAAGTCCCTAGACTTAACCATTTTCAACCAACTAAGTCACCTGCCAAATCACATTCAAAATAAAAAATCCAATTTAAAGTCCCTACACTTAACCGTTTTCGACCAACTAAGTCACCAAACAAACGACATTTAAAACAAAAAAATCCCCTTTAAAGTTCCTACACTTAACCATATTCAGACATTCAAAACAAAAATAATCCCCTTTAAAGTCCCTAGACTTAACCATTTTCAAGCAACTAAGTCACCTACCCAACCACATTCAAAACAAAAAAATCCCCTTTAAAGTTCCTACCCTTAACCATTTTCAAGTGACCAACCAAAACACATTCGAAAAAAAAAATCTCCTTTAAAGTTCCTACACTTAACCATATACAAGTGACTAAGTCACCAAACAAACGACATTCAAAACAAAAAATTCTCCTTTAAAGTTCTTACACTTAACCATATTCAAGAGACTAAGTCACCAAACAAACGACATTCCAAAAAAAAATATCCCTTAAAGTCCCTATATTTAACCGTTTTCAACCAACTAAGTCACCTACCAAACCACATTCAAAAAAAAAAATCCCCTTCAAAGTTCCTACACTTAACCATTTTCAAGTGACTAAGTATCAAAACAAAACCACATTCAACAAACAAGCAACAACAAGACCTACAAGATGTCAACAACAATGCTAGTGAATCGAACAAGGCAACACACGGCTTCACTAGACTTCAATATAAAAAATAACAAGAAGATAACAACAACGCTAGTGAATCGAAAAAGGTCACACACGGCTTCACTAAACTTCAATATGAACAATAATAAGAAGATAACAACAATAGTGAATCGAGAAAAATTAACTTACCTTTGCTTAGCCTAAATTAAAGTGAAAGAGATAGCCGGTCACCGAATCAAGAACTTAAAAAAATCAAGACAAAATATTCCAACTTTGAGTGATTTAGCAAAACTCATATAAAAAACAAGAAGTTAAAGTGCTAAACCATAAAAATAAATCCATTCACTTTAAAGGCAACAAGTTAAACCCTCATCAAAAACAACAAGCTAGACCATATAATCCATTCAAGAATCTTACAAAATCACAATTAAAGATTCCTACTTTGAGGATTTATACAATCAATAACTTCAATCAAGCAAAAGTCATATCTAAAACAAGAAGCTAAACAAGCAAAACTAGTTCAAACAATTATGTGTATAGCTCAAAAATTTCGCAAATAACTAAACAAAATTCGAGCTTCAAACGAGCTTAAAAAGGCTAGTTCAAACTAACCTAATCTTTACCATTATAAATTTCACAATTATATAAATTAGTACACCTATAAATCAACCTCAAAAAGCATAAATTTCTTAAAATACAACAAAATTCATACCTGAGCTGAGATGTGGCCGGAACAGTCGCCGGAGCACTCGCCGGAGAAGTGGGTTTTGCGATTGAAAAAATTAATTTGGATGTGTTTAGGGTATTTTTGTGTGTGTGTGTTTGTGTGTTTATGTGTTTAGGTCGACTTTAGGAAATATTTTAGGTTGGGTCGGGTTATGTGGGGGTGGGGTCGGGTAGAAGTTCTATAATTAGAATATTTTTTTATTATTATTTTGTTGAAAACCGACCACTTATGGTCGATTTTCTGGATATTATTATAAAAACCGACCACATGTGGTAGGTATTTAAAAAAATAATAATAAAAATATTTTAATTACTATAATCAATAAATCAATAAATTAAAATTAATTTTAAATAAATTAATTTTTTAATAAATTCTATAATATTTATAACAATAACACGAGTAGTATATTTCCTCAATCGTATAATAATATCAATCAATTTTATAATTTACGATAAATTTTGGGTTAGTTGGCTTTTAATTACGATTATATATATATATACCTCTTAATAGAATATGTTAATCAAATAAATTATTGATTACTTGTCTTACGTTATTACAACTTCAACAATATACGCGTATCTACGTATTACACTAAATAGTATATCTATTTCCTCAATAATATCATATCAATGTATTATTCAAAATATTTTGATATATAGATTCAGTTATCGAGCTTTCGATTACTGCATACGTCACTACATGAGATATACATATATATACATATATTCAATTGTCTATCAACTTTTAAATAAGTACTACAAACATCACATACACGATTTTAATATACTACCCCATAATAATAATATATAACGTATTTCACATATACTGATCAGATGAATTATCGGTTAGTTTTATCTTATGTCATTAATATACCTGCACTATATATATATATATATATATATATATATATAGCCAAACCCATCGATAGCCCCTCAAACTTATCCTTAAAATTCACTTAGGCCCCTAAACTAAGG
Source organism: Capsicum annuum (assembly GCF_002878395.1). NCBI lineage: Eukaryota > Viridiplantae > Streptophyta > Magnoliopsida > Solanales > Solanaceae > Capsicum > Capsicum annuum. Next base: position 169,896,744 of record NC_061116.1, read on the forward strand.
CTTGTACCTATTAAACCCCTAAACCCCCCCCCCCTCCCAATTTGGTTTCAATTGGGCATTTTTTATCCAATCAGCAAAAAGCTCAAAGTGTGTGTTGCACACACATGCTGATGTGGAAAAAAGGGTTAATTGGAAGCTAACACGTGGCATTGTGAGTCCAATAATTATTATAAATTAATTATAAATTTATTTAAAAAATAAAAATAAAAAACTGATTATTAAAAAGAAATTATAAAATTATAAAAAAAAATTTAAAAATATAAAAATAAAAAACAGATTATTAAAAAGAAATTATAAAATTTTAAAAAAATAAAAATTTTCATTGAAGATCCAAATTATTAAAAAATAATTATTAAATTATTTTAAAAATAAAAATAAAAAACAATTATTAAAAAATTATAAAAAATTTTAAAAAAATAAAAATGAAAAATAGCATTGAGGATCCAAATTATTAAAAAATAATTATAAAATTATTTATAAAAAATTTCATTGAGGATTTCAATTATTAAAAAATAATTATAAAATTATTTAAAAATAAAAATAAAAAATTGATTAATAAAAATAAAAAATTGATTATTTAAAAGAAAATATAAAATTTTAAAAAAATAAAAATAAAAAATTTCATTGAGTATTCCAATTATTAAAAAATATTTATAAAATTATTTAAAAAATAAAAATAAAAAACTAATTATTAAAAATAGATTATAAAATTATTTAAAAAATAAAAATAAAAAACTGATTATTAAAAATAGATTATAAATTTTTTTAAAAAATGAAAATAAAAAATGGCATTGAGGATCCAAATTATTAAAAAATAATTATAAAATTATTTATAAAATAAAAATTTAAAACTAATTATTAAGAAGAAATTATAAAATTTTTTAGAAAATAAATAAAAAGCTCCCCCACCCCCCCCCCCCCCCCCCCCCCCCCCCCGGCGTTATTCCCCCCCCCCCCCCCCCCAATGTTCCTCTTCTTCTCCATTAAAGTAAATCTTGCTTCTCCATGAACCTCAAAAACACACACACAAAAATTTTTTGTTTGAATCTACTTCAAGAATTCAAAAGGAGTCTAGAAAAAAGTCATTTTTATTGAAATTTTTCATAAAATGGTGATATTAATGAAAAAAAGGTGATCTTTCTTGTGGAGGAAAAAAAATGGTGATAAAAGTGATCTTTATTGAAATTTATTGTAATATTTCAAGAAATAGTGATACTAGTGGAGGAAAAAAAGTGAATCTTGTTGAAAGCTTTCAAGAAATGGTAATATAATTATGGTGGATTAAAATGAATTTGTTCATGTGAAGATGTTGGAGGGGAGGTGACGACGAAGACGCGGGGGTGGGGTGAGGTTGAAACGATGAAGACGCGGGGTGGGGGTGGGGTGCTGTGAAGAAGATGATATAGGGGGAGTGGGGTGCTTTTTATAAAAAAAAATTAAGAAATTATAGTAATTAAAAATTATATTAATAAAATAATTTAAATATAAATTTTTTAATTAATATTTTTTAGGGCCCTCAGTGCCATTTGGCACATTTCTATTTGTAATTTAATTAAAAAAAAACACATCACGCGTTTCCCGAGAGTGCATTGCACGCGCAGTGCCATATGGGCAAAAAATGCCCAATTGGAACCAAATTGGGGGGGGGGGGTTAATTGATACAGGCCTTAGTTTAGGGGCCTAAGTGAATTTTAGGGATAAGTTTGAGGGGCTATTAATAGGTTTGGCCTATATATATACCTATGTATACACACATATACACACTATCGACTATATCAAGTTCTAAATACGTACTATATATATCACATACGTACACAAGTATATTATCCAATAATATAATACGACGTTTTTCATATACATATTCAGATGAGTGATCGATTAATTATATTTAATTTGCTTAATATACTAGTTTTTTACTAAATCATTCATCAATCGATCACTACATGATATGTATGTATGTATATATATATATATATATATATATATACGAACTCTTGAGTACGTACTATATATATCACATTCACAAGTATATTACCTTATAATAGAACACATTTATTATATTCTAATGAATTATCGATTATATATACACATATTCATTATACAAAGATTATGCATGTTTAACATCATTTAACGCATATAGAAGGAAAATATTTATTCCATATATTGAAACATAAGTAAAAGATAAATATTATATTTAATGTAATTTATTTATTTTATTTGATATATTTTTTAGTGTAATTTTTTCCACAAAATTTAAGAATGGTTGATTTTTATTATTATTATATTGGTTATCGACTATGTGTGATCAGTGTAATTTCAAAAAATTATATATATATATATATATACACACACACACACACATTTGATTACATATATATAATTATTGGTTACTAAAAATTATTTACTTTTTATTTTTATTTTTTTAGTTCAAAAACCGACCACAAGTGGTCGATTTTTAAAAATGCTTTTCGATTAAATTTAAAAAAAAAAAAAAACGACCACTAGTGCTCGGTTTTGCTATTTTTTTTTTGTAAAATAAATAATAATTAATATAAAAATTAGTGAAATAATTATTTTAATTTTTTAAAATAAAAAGCGACCACTTTAAAAAAAATTATAAAATATTACGAAAAAGTGGTCGATTTTTCTTTTTTTTTTGCAGTGCAAAAAAGTCAAAATGGACTCGATTTCTACGGTCTATATATACATAAAAAAATTTAATCATATATAAACAGTGTAATTTTCTTCTGAGGACTTGTATGATTCCTCATCCCTATCTAGCTCCGCCCCAGCTCATGTGATGCCGATGTCACAGAATGACCACTTTAAAGTGATTGATTCGGAATTCAAACCTCTTTTTGAAACAGCTAAAACAAGATCGAGTCTTTTTCTGAAACAGTGAAAACACAATTGACGAGTTTATAACTTTGATACCATGTTTCATAGTGAAATCATGAGCGAATTACTTAGCCTGGAATGAAACATAAAACATGAACTGAAAGATCATGTGGAAGCTAAAAAAATGGCTGAACGCAATAAAATAAATTTTTCATAACTGAGATATAGAGTTATTTGAAAACTGAGTACAAACTATTTGACTAACTGTCTAGGAAGCCCCTAATAACTGAACTATATTGTCTATTGGAACAAGTGCCCTTGATACCTTTAATAAAACAGATGTCTAAACAAATCTAAGAACTAAGGGAACCACTGCAAGTCCTCTGGTAGTAATAAGGACTCACTCAAAGCTGAGGAGATGAAGCCTACTGAATAGTTTGATCATACACTTGAACATTTGAAAGCTACATCATAAAATAATGTAATGCAAAAGGAGCAGTCAATACATGGAATGTATTGGTACATAAACAAACTGAATTGAAATGGTAAAAACTGAAACTAAATCATGATAAACTGCAGAGTACAAAAATATAATATAAAACTATCTAACTTCTCTTAAAAAAACTGAAGAGCTAATATAATGCAATAAACGGGTCATCCATATTATTAAAACATACTATAAAACCCAATCAACTGTCTTTTTGAAACATTATCTGAAGCTGAATAACTGAATTACTATCATAGAAAGATTGTTATGCAAACTTCATAAATAATAATTAAATAAAGAAAAGTACTAAGTCTTTCTAAATTGGGGGGAGTTTCTCATAACCGACATACACATGTGAGCATCATGATGACCAATGTTTTGCTTCCGTTGGGAGAGCCATTATATACCTTGTTAAAGTATAGAATGAAACTTAAATTGTGGATCCATCTGGTCCCTTGAGCTAAAAAATGAGTCGCCCTAACTACAGCTGACATATCCTACAGTGACAACGTAGTTCTGGATATGTGATCTCGGACCCATACCCATGTCAGTGCTAAAAAATCCTCTCAATATTTTATTTGCTCATACTTTATGTCTTTAAACATAAGCTGAAAATCATGCTTGAAGACTCGCCTCAAAGTTCTTATGATAGACTATACTGATGGTAAGCCTTGACTATAAATCTTTGTGAATCATACTAAACTGAACATTATGAAAACCCTCTTCTCTTTTCAAAACATGTCAAAATCCAAAAACCCTAACTTACATCATGAACTAAACTGAAATTGAACTTGGTTGTAGAGAAGGACAAGTCTCACACGTTTTAGGCTTACGTACCTGAAAAGAACAATGATCTTTGAAGAAGAACTTGAAGAAGCTAGTTGAAAACATAAGCTTGGAACCCTTGGAGAAAAGTTTCATACTTTGGAGTTCTTCAGAGAAGGATGAAAAGTGATATTGACTTATGACGTTCTTAAGTGGCTAAAATCACGCAAAGAGGAGTTATATGAGGATAGAAGGACAAAAACGCCTTTAATTTAATGGAGGAGAGAAAAAAAAAAATTTACGCTTGGAAGGAGGCTGGCGCGCGGCGCCTCCCATCGCATGGGAGTGGCTGTCGCATCATGCCTCCAGCATGGAGGCTAGGCAGTGATCTCCCTCGATATGCCTTGCGGTATGGGTCCCATTGAGGGAGACTCCTCGTGCAGGGCAGGATCCTCTCTCACGATTTAAAACTTACTTTAAATATCGAAATGCATCCTAGCTAGTTTCTAATCGATTAAGAGTTTCATGACTAGGTTTTTGAGCTCATAATAGCCTAAGAAATCATCTAAACATGAAAAACAATCCGGGTATGTTACACCATGTAATAGAACGGAAGATGTTATCTTACTCGAATAGGTAGGTGCGCAAGGTATAAATATAATACATTAGGTATTAAGGAAAATTAAGATGAATGATTTTTTAAATCCGCTACCTAAATATGGGTATGTACATAAGTAAAATGAAGTCTCTATACACTTTGCAACAATTCCTTTTCAGTTAATCTTCCTTCTTTTGGAATTTTTTCCCCTAGATATAATGATCAATCCAAATGGAAGGCACTTTTGGGCTGGTTAATTGTTTTGCTTTCTTTCCATGATTAACAGTAGGGGGCTTTTTTTTTTTTTTTTTGGACAAATTACATAACTCCATATCTTAACTTTCCATTATTACTTAAAATATTAATCTTATAAATAATTACAAAAATTATTTTTTATTTTCTCTCTCTAAACATCTGAATGCTCATAAGTCATAACCCCCTTTACTCGAATTCACGCACACAGACAATTCATGATATAATTCTCTTCTTCCTCCATCAACCAACAATCATTTTCTCCATCAATTTTCTCCATTATTACCCTTATTCCATCAATTTCCTTACTTATTTTAATTAATTGACACAACAAACAACATTCTTTTCTTCCCTCAAACACACCCATTTTTACATTTCTAAATCATCAATAAACATACTCATTCTTACCAACATCCAATTCATTCCAACATTCTCTTGATCTAAATATTGGCGGTTGATTTCCGCCGTTTCTGACAACGTTGGTGAAGTTATTGGTTATATTCTCGGAGTTTATTCGAAATATCGAATTTTCATCATCGTTGAGCTTCGGTGGTGTTGTGAGCTAGTTGTTGATGGTGTTTTGGTGGTGGAGTTCACCGGATTTGGAATCATGGTGGTGGTTATATGGGTTGTAGTGGTCGTTTTGGGTGATTGATGATCGAAGTTTGCTATTAAAAATGATGTATTTGATTGAAAATATGACAAAAAATATGTATCAAATTCTTTTTGTCTTACTTATCATAAGAGTTATGTATAAGAATTAGATCTGTATTACTGATATACAAGAATTTGATTTTTGTATATAAATACATAAGAATAAGAATGTTGTATCTAGTTGAAAATATGATCAAAAATATTTATCAAATTTTGTGTGTGTTATACATAAGACTTTTTGAAATGAGATCTGTGTTACTGATATATAAGAATTTGATTGATTAGTTGTATATCAGAAAGTAACATACCAACCCTCGATAATGTATTCGAAACTTTAAAATTCGGACTGTTATATAATTTTGAAAAGAGGAGAGATAGAGTGTAATTAGCTACTAAATAGTTGAGATTTATGTTGCTTACCCTACTGTTTTAATAAAAAACTATCTTTGACTATACTAACCTTTGGTGTGGGAGATTAAGCAAGATCCCTTAACTTGTATAATTAACATCCAATAAGTAAAATAAGAGAAGGACATGGAGCCTAACATTTTCAGAACATATGTTTGAATTAGACAAGCTTACTCAATACATTACACGTGAGATCAGTCCTCCAAAATAGCTATCATCCATCTTTAAATGCACTTGTTCCTAGTCTAAAGCTACAAAATAGAAGTACATAGAAAGCAAAAATGTTTAGACATATCCTTCACGTGTTGTACTTAAAGCTCGTTTGGATAGGCCGAAAAAAAGTTGCTGAAAAAAAAATAATTTTAAAAGCGCTTTTAAAAGTGCTGAACTTATTTTAAAAATAAGCAGTTAAGTGTTTGCATAAAAGTGCTGAAACTGAAAAAAATTACTGATGTGTACTTTTTTAAAATCAAAATGACTGAAATACCCTTATAGTTGTTAATAATATATAGAGTTGATTATTATTAATTTTTATTACAAAAATGATTCAAATTAAAATTAATATAGATATATATATATATATTAAAAAAGATATTTTCATAAATGACTATTAATTTGTGTGCTAAAAAAATATTTTTTTAAGACTTTAAGTGTTGAATGTTTGTGTTTGAAAAAGATAGTTTATATATTAAAAGATTATAATCCATATTCACTCCCTCCGTCTTAATTTATGTGGTATCTATCGAATTTCGAGATTCAAAAAAATCTATTTTTTATCAAATTTATAGTGAAATTGTTTGACTCTTGCAAAATAAAAACTGTCACATAAATTAAATTAAAAATAATTTTTTTTATTTAAATTATGAATAGTGTAACAAATAGTAGTAGGTATTTTTGTTGATAAGGAAAAGCTACAGTGACATTAATTGGTTTGTCAAGAAAAGAGAGTCCCAACGCAGTAGGCAAACAAGGGTAGAATTGGAATAAGGAAAAAGATATTAGGACACAAATGTAATTTTATTGATCAAACTTAAAAAAATTATAAGCTGAAAAAAAAAGCTGTCATTTGCAGTTTATTAATTTTGACCTAAAAAAAGTCAAAAATAACTTTTTTTAAACAACTTCAAATTTTGTCAAACACCTTTTTAAGCTGAAAAGAGATTAAAATGATCAGATTATAATCTCTTCCAAACGAGCATTTATTTGTGAGGGCCTATTCTGAGAACTCGAAATCAAAATGAGTCACAAACTAAAAAATGTGATCAAAATAGACCATCTATTTAAAAAATTATCAAAATAGGCTAAACGTAATAATTTATTACGTTTTTTTACTTTTTCCTTAACGATCAACTAACGAAATTGACTTTTTTAAAAACGTAAGAAATTATTACGTTTTACATATTTATTTGTAAAACGTAATAATTTCTTATATTTTGTCAAAAAAATATATAAAATATTAGAAATTATTACGTTTTACACAAAAATTGAGATAAAAAAAATAATAATTTATTACATCATTAAAAAAGTAACTTTTTCTTTAAAATTTATTCTAAAACGTAATTAAAATTTACGTTGTCCCTTTTTGCACGTGGACCACCTGAGGAGTATATCAAATGGGGGTTAAATAATAAATTGAATATTTTTTTCTTTCACATGCTGTGGTGGACAGCCAACTTAAAAAATTGAAATAGTTGTAAATTGCCGCCACATTTCCTTTAACTATATAGCTACATAAATAAAAGTATATTGCAAGACACATGTAATATATTCAAGAGAAAAGACATATTTTCCCCCTTGGACTTATTCTCTCAACTCACTTAAGCACGCGTCCTTTGATTGGTTGATGTTATAACCCAATCCTTTCTTGTTTATAACACGACCCACTCTAATCAAATACCCGAAAACCTAAAAAAATAACCTATTTCAATTTTTCTCTCTCTAAAACCTCTCTATTTCAGTCGATTTCACTCGATTTCAATAGATTTCACTCGATTTCAGTCGGTTTCACTCGATTTCACTTCAAATTAAGTTACTTCTGCCACTTTTTATGAAATCCATGGTTGCTCCGTGACGAAATTTGACTACTCAAGTAATTATTAGGGTTGTTTTACTTTGATATTAGGGTTTTTGTCGTGAATAATTTTAAGCTGCTATTTTTTTTATTTTTCTTCAGATTAATCATGGATTTTGTGTATGTTACATTAAGGTTTCACTATGAAGGCAAATTACAACAAAAATTGAGTATTAAGTATCATGGAGATACTGTTACTGACTGTTTCAATGTGGATGTAGACAGACTTTCTTACTTTGAATTTATTAATATCGTGAAAGAAATTGGGTATAATTGTTCCTCGTGTATTATTTATCTCAGACCTCCCAAAAGAAAAAAATTAATAATAGTAACATGTGATAGGGATATTTTGGGTATTTTACTCTACTTAGAAATGGAGATATTATTGAGTTATATTTGACACATTTAGTTGATGTGGCAGATGTGGTCCCATCTATTGAATATGACTCCCATGTGGGAGGAGAATCTTGTCCTGGTTTCGATAAAGAGTTAAGTGAAGACTTAGGAGACTGTGATGATTTAGGATTTAAAGAGGATTTTGTAGAAGCTGTAATACCTCGTGAACCTACTTTTACTAAAAACTTGAGTGGTTGCGGTACTGCAGATAGGGGTGAAGACCTAGGTGGTGGTGATGATGTTTCTTCTATTGGTAAGGACTTAGGTGGTTGTAGTGATGGTGTTTTTGCTATTAGTGGGGGCTTAGGTGATGGTGGTGTTGCTGCTAGGGGTGAGAAGTTAGGTGGGGTGGTAGTGATTTTTTTGCTAGTAATGGGGACTTTGGTGATATTGGTGTTGTTGCTAGGGGTGAGGACTTAGGTGGTGGTGATGTTTCTACTATTGGTGGGGACTTGGGTAATGGTGGTGGTGCTGCTAGGGCTCAGTGCTTAGCTGGTTATGGCAGTGATTTTTTTGTTGCTGGTGGGGACTTTGGTGTTAATAGTGTTGCTGCTAGGGGTAAGGACTTAGGTGGTGGTGGTGGTAGTGGTAAGAGTGATGATTTTGATAGTGTAAATGATGTTTCTGCTACTGGTGAGAATTTGGGTGGTGTTTCTGCTGGTATTAATCAAAATTTAGGTGACACTACTTTTGTTACTACAGCAGATGTCCCAGTCATTCCATCAGATTGGGAAAGTGAAAGTGATGTTAGTGAAAAATTAGATTATTGTGATTTCTTTGATGAAGGTGAAGATGACGAGTATGGTAGTGATGTTCATGAGGAGGTAAGGATTCTGAGGGAACAAAAGAAGGCTGTCAAAAAGAAGAGATCTGATGAAACCAAAAAGAGAAAAAAGCAAGAGCCTAGAGCAAGAGGTGTTAGCTTAGGTAAAAAGAGAGTGGATGTGGGATATGATGCAATTTTATCCAAGAAGAAAAATAATCTAGAGGGCAAGATAGCTGGAGATGAGCCATATATTGATTCAGATGATGAAGTAATTTTTGAAATAGATTCTGATCAGGATATTTATGGGGATGCTGAGGTTGAACAACTTGCTAGAAGAGAAGGAAAAGCAAGGAGACCAAAAAGAAATTATAAGAGGATTATGTTTGATCCTACTTGTAAATTAATAGTTTGGGAGCTTGGACTTTGTTTTGCAAATGTTGGAGAGTTTAGAAAAGCTCTTACTAGATATGCTGTTCAAGAACATGTAGAGCTAAATAAGTTTGTAATGAATCAAAAAGGGTTAAAGTAAAGTGTGTAGATGGTTGTCCATGATTGTTGTTTGCAAGCATTGATTCTAGGACTACAGAATTTCTAGTTAAGAAGTACATTCCAGTCCACAAGTGTAATGCCACAACAAAGAATAACATGGTGAATTCTAAGTACTTGGCAAAAAGGTACAGGGACAGAATAACATCAGAACCTGAAATTAGAGTTTTTCAGATTCAAGAGTTAGTTAAAAATGATTTGGAGGTATATATAGGAAGGACTGCAGCAAGAAAAGCTAGAAACATTATGTTGCAGCAAATTATGGGTGATCATGTGGAGGAGTTCAAAAGAATTTTGGATTATAGGGATGAGCTTTAAAGACCAATCCAGGTAGTACATGTGTAGTAAGGCTTAGTGAAGAAACTTTTGAAGGTGGAGGAAAACAGTTCTAATCTTTTTACATATGTTTTAATGCTTTGAAGAGAGCATTCAAAGCTGGTGACAGGAGATGTATTGGGTTTGATGGTTGTTTTTTGAAAGATTTTTGTAAGGGTCAATTACTTATGGTTGTTTGTAAGGATGGGAATAACCAGATGCTTCCACTAGCTTAGGCAGTGGTTAAAGTTGAAAACAAATTCACTTGGAGATGGTTTGTTAGACTTCTAAAAAATGATCTTGAGTTGGGAGATGGGTCTGAAGTGACTACTATTACTGATATACAAAAGGTAACCTCATATATTTTCTCTTATTTATTTTCTGAATTTTTTTTGGGACCTGTTTTATATTTAAGTCAACTGACATATTTTATTTTGTTTAAGGGACTTGACAATGCAATTTCAGATTTACTGTCAAATGCAGAGCAAAGAATGTGTGTTAGACATGTTCTAGCCAACTGGTCTAAGGATTGGAGAGGTATTAAAAGAAGAAACTGTTTTTGAAAGTGTGCCAAATCTACATATGAGCAAGAATTGAGAAGAAATTTGGATCATATGGAGATGTTAGGAGATAAAATTTGTGAAGATCTTCTGTGGTACAACATAGAAAGGTGGTCTAAGGTTTACTTCAAATATCACAGTTATTGTGACAGTGTTGATAATAACATAGCTAAAAGCTTCAACTCATGGATACTAGGGGCAAGATACAAGACTATCGTATCAATGCTTGAGAAAATAAGGGTTAAGGTGATGAGAAGAATAGGACAGTTGAGACAGTTTTTTGAAACATGGATTACTAATATTTCTCCTATGGCACTAAAAGTGTTGCAAGAGAACACATCAAAAGCAATGAAGTGTACTCTTAAGTGGAATGCTGAATTTGATTTTGAAGTTAATGATAGATGGAGAAATACTTTTATAATGAATTTGAGGGATAATACTTGTACATGTAGGTCTTGGATGTTAAAAGGTATACCTTGTTGTCATGCCATAGCTGCACTACACTTTAGAAGTCTAGAACCCATTAACTATGTTGCACATTGGTATACTAAGAAAACTTACCTCAAGACTTATAGTTACTTCATTCAGCCTGTTACTGGTATGAAAATATGGCCCAAGTTAATCAATCTTTCTGTTATACCACCTACAATAAGAAAGCTTCCAGGCAGACCCAGTAAATCTAGAAAAAAAGAGCAGAATGAAAACAGGACTGAAAAGTTATCAAAGAAGGGTGTTGAGATGACCTGCAACACATGCCATAACAAGGGTCATAATAAAAGGAATTATCCATTGAATTCAAGTTCTACTAGAACTAGTGTGGCTTCTTCTTCAGCAGTACCAAGCACAAGTAAAAGAAGAGGAAGACCAAAAGGATCTACAAAGGTAACATTTGACTTGTAATTTACTAGTATTTTATTTCTATTTTATTTGCTTTAATTTTTTTCTCTCATTATATTTTTCTTATGTATTATAGGCTGCTGCGGAAGCAGCAGCTACTGGTAGAGGAAAAGGATCACCTGCAGCAACTGCTGCTACTGTGGGTGTTGATAGAGGAAAAGAAACTGCAACTTATTTTGTTGATAGAGCTATTGGTAAAGGTAGAGAAACTGATGCTGCAGCTGTTGGTGGAGCTGGTAGAGGTAGAGGAGCTGGTGCTATAGTTTTTGTAGAGCTGGTAGAGGTAGAGGAGCTGGTGCTGCAGTTGTTGGTGGAGCTGGTAGAGGTAGGGGAGTTGGTGCTGCATCTGTTGGTGGAGTTGGTAGAGGTAGAGGAATTGGTGCTGCAGTTGTTGGTGGAGCAGGTAAAGGTAGAGCAGCTGGTGTTGTAATTGTGGGTGAAACTGGTAGAGGTAGAGAAGTTGGTGCTGTTGATTGTACTGGTATATCAAGAGGATATGGTGTCACTGGTGCTAGCAAAGGTAGAGGGATAACTTATAAAAGACCAAGGATGGTTGAAATGGGGGTGCTTCATACAGAGAGTGATTTTAAAGTCCTCAATGTAAGTTAAAATTTCTTGATTATGTTTGTCTAATTTAAAGTAAACGTTTTTCAAGTTTTTAGTTAAATTTGTTCTCTTTTATTTTTATCATCTTGGAATGCCTACGAACTCCACCATAGTGACTGAAAATATTGGACATCACAAACCAACCTCAGGTGTGAAATGAAAAGGAAGAAAGTTGTGACCCAACAAGAACTTGAAGACATAAGAGCACAGAAAAGGATGAGGACAAGGTCAAATGTTGCTGAACTGAATAATCTAAACCAAATAAGTTCAACAACCTTCCAGTAGAAGCCTGATTATGCTTTTCTCTTTCTGTATTGATGGTGTGTAATGAAACAGTAGTGAGTTTAACTTAGCTAGTAGTTTAATTGTGGTGACTTCAACTATGCAGCTATGACTACACTAATTTGACATGTTTTGAAAACAATGATGCAGTAGTAACTGTATTTTTGGCTAATGTTTCTGTTGAAATATCAACAGTTGTGACTGCATTTTTTTAGCTAATGTTTCTGTTGAAATATCAGCAGTCGTGACTGCATTTTTTGACTAATGTTTCTGTTGAAATATCAGCAGTTGTTACTTCATTTATAATGTGTTATGCCTATAGCATTTGGACATTTTGCAACTTCAAATTGCAATTTGTCGTCTGTACTTATTTTTTGGGTACTAAATGATTCAAATGCAATCAATTTAACTATAACT
>NC_061116.1:169912601-169935543 GCF_002878395.1 Capsicum annuum
TTTTTTGGGTACTAAATGATTCAAATGCAATCAATTTAACTATAACTACTCAAACAAACACAAAAGAAGTAAGCTGCACCATTACAAAAGATAAACAAACATGATTCACTTTATCTAGCAACCTTTCTCTTCTTCATATATATAAGAGAATCCAAATACAAAAGAAGTTGCACTACTCTAACACAATAATTTGCAACACGTCATATAACAACAAACTAGTGCTAAGGTAACCTCATTGAACCATTTTTTATATAGAGCATCCCAACCAAATAGATTAATGCTATTACTAATATACAAAAAAAAAACACAACAAAGAAGTGAGTATTGTTTCTAGTCCTTCCTTTAGCTATTCGCCTCTAATTCTTTTCTTTCTCCTTGATTTTTCGAATCTCTTCTTCCAACTTCTCCAATTTCATATTAATCCTATTATCAGCGTGTTTTGATTCTTTAGGCTTGTCAACTTCTTCTGAATCTTCCTTGATTGATTTGCTCAATCCAATCAATTTCTCAACTTTATTGAAACGACAAGATTCAACTACATTCTCGAGCTCACCTAGTTTTTCAATTAGTTTAGGAATCACATATTTAGACCTCGGATCAATGTTTTCTGAATCCCTCCAAAGCCAAAAATCGCAAGATCTTGGACCCTTTAATGGTGACAAATAAAGAATATATTAACCTCATTTCTCTTAATCAATTCTATCAAAATAACAAGAGAAATTGCAAAATTTGATACTTACCCCATAATAACGACATGCCCAATATCTTCTACCGGGATTACTTGAAGTCCAAGATGTCTTCAAATGCAATAAAATTCCATGATTACAATGAATAACTTGCTTCAAAGCAGAATCATTTTCCTCCATACATAGTTTACTCAAGTTAACTGACTTCATTATTGTGTGCTACAAGAAATTCATTTCAACAAATAAGATAAATAGTAATTTAGAAAAGAAAAAAAAAAGGACACAAAGTAATTCAAAAATTCATTTTGAAAGTAATTCCTAATAAAACATAGACAAAGTAATGAATGAGATTATACCTTAATACGGAAAGAGACGAAGCTAAAATCAATTCGATTTTGTGTTTTTAAATCCCAAATTTATGCGGCTTAATACAAATCAATAAAAAGCAATTTTATTCTTTGCATCACTTTCATGATTTGAAGAAATTTTGGACTGAAGATGAAGAAGGGGAGGATAAATTAGGGTTTCTTTTATAGAAAAATAGATATAACCCTTAGGAGGGTTCAAACGGGTATTTAAAAGAAAGAGAAAAGAATTTTAAAAGACAAAAATGAGTTTTTACGCGCTCAGCATCGCTTGTTTACACACGGACTGTTAAGGGGTTGAAATAATTCACTTTAAAGATGTTAAGGGGGTAAATAAACGGAAGTTAAGTTTAAGTGTTAAAGTGAGTTGGGAGGACAAGTTCAGGGGAAAATGTCTTTTCTCCATATTTAGAGGTCATTTTTTTGGATGTATTAAGTCTGAATTTTTTTTTTTTTTACATTATTTTTATTATATATGTTTGAGTTTGTCATTTTCAATTCCTATTTAATTAATTAATATGATACAATTCTTATATCTATATTATTGATTATTGTACATACAATTCTCAGTCATGACATACAACATATATATAAATAATTTTATAGTCATTTGATTTATGAAAAAAGTTATTAATTGCTACAAAATGTAAGAATTGAGAATAAAAATTAACAATTATTAACTTATTTCGCAAGATGTGTATTCAATTAAAAAATATTTGATATAATATAAATTTTATATATACTATGATTTTTAGATTGATCTTAAAGAAAAAACATAAAAAAGTCAAAAAATAGAAATTAATTTCAACAAAAACACTAAAAGTCAAAAAGATAGAAATTAATAGTATAATATCTTGTTCTTTTAGGTGTTTTGTCACTATAATACGTATAAATTATTCATGGTGAAAAACTGGTATAAAGTAACATCACATGCAAAATAAATAATATCAAAATTTATATTTAAATTATTTTCTACCTAATGTGGATGGTTCAAAATTAAAAAATGTGTGTCTAAAATGGATGGCTGTGTACCGTCAAAGTCTTTTTGGCCCAACATTTTTTTTTTAAAAAAAAAAACTGTTTATTTTTTAAACTAATTCAATTTTGATGGCCCCAAATGCTAACCACAGCATGTGAAAGAAAAAAAATTCAATTTAGGGCCCGTTTGGCCAGAAATTTTTTTCCCTTTTTTTTGGATTTTTTTTTTCCAGTTTTTTCACTTTTCCGAAAATTGTGGTGTTTGACCATGAAAATTTGAAAAATTATTCCAAAGTTGGATTCCAAAAAATGAAAACAACTTTTTGTTGTCTTCACAATTTTCCACTTCCATTTTCAATTTTTAGTATTATTACATATAACCCCAATCTTTAAATTTTTACACAAACCTCTCTTATAACTACAACTAACCACCAAGAAAAAAATTATTATTTGTTTTCGATGCTACAACATCATTTTTAATTATTACAGATATTCTAATCTCTTTTTCTTCTTTTAACCAAAATTTACTAACAACAACAACAATAACAATAACAAACTCAGTATATTCCCACAAAGTGGGGTCTGGGGAGGGTAGAATGTACGTAGTCCATACCATTACATCCGAAGAAGTAGAGAGGTGTTTTTGATAGACCCCCGGCTAAAGAAAAAGACCGAGACCGTGTTCAAATATTGCAAGCATACAACATGATAAAATAACAACGATACAATGACCTCAAATAAGTACATAAACCAACAAAAGCCCCCCCTCCCCCCAACCCTAGCCCTACCAACCAAGCTACACGAAACTCTCCTAACTCCAGCCTATGACTTAACCACATCCCTTAGCCTTCTACCCTAATACTCTTCCTCCAAACCTTCCTATCAAGGGTCATGTCCTTAGTGAGCCGTAATTGCTCCATGTCACGTCTAATTACTTCTATCCAATATTTCTTCGGTGTACCCCTACCCCGCTTGAAACCATCCAAGGCCAACCTCTCACACCTACGAACTAGAGCATCCGTGCCCCTTCTCATCACATGCCCAAACCATCTCAACCTCCCTTCCCGAATTTTATCCTCCACCGACACTACTCCCACCTTGTCCCAAATAGCCTCATTCCTAACCCTGTCAGCCCTCATGATACCGCACATCCAACGCAACATCCTCATTTCTGCCACCTTCAACTTATGGACATGAGAGTTCTTAACCGGCCAGCACTCCATGCCATACAACATAGTCGGCCGGACTGCAACTCTGTAGAATTTGCCTTTATGCTTGAGAGGCACCTTCTTATCGCAAAGGATTCCCGAGGCGAGTCGTCATTTCAACTAACCTGCCCTAATACGGTGAGAGAAATCCTCGTCAATCTCTCCATTCCCCTGAATCATAGACCTAAGGTACTTAAAACTATCTCTCTTACACACCACCTAAGAGTCCAACTTCACTACCACCTCGTTCTCTTGGCTCGTGTCACTAAACTTACACTCCAAGTACTCTGTCTTTGTCCTACTCAACCTGAAACCTTTAGTTTCCAGGGTTTGTCTCCAAATCTCTAACTTATCATTAACATCTCGACACGACTCAAGTATCAAAACTACATCATCCGCAAAAAGCATACACCATGGCACCCCACCTTGAATACTCCTTGTCAACACATCCATAACCACAGCGAATAAAAACGGACTAAGAGTCGATCCCTAGTGCAATCCAGTTAGGACCAAAAAATGGTCAGAATCCCCTCCCACAGTCCTTACCCGAGTCTTCGCCCCCTCGTACATATCCCTAATCGAACGAATGTATGCCATAGGGACCCCCCTCACTTCCAAGCATCTCCAAAGAACCTCCCTAGGGAATTTATCATACGCCTTTTCCAAGTCAATAAACACCATGTGAAGATCCTTCTTCCTCTCTCTATACTGCTCAACCAGTCTCCGCACTAGGTGAATTGCCTCAGTCGTCGAGCGACCAGGCATAAAACCAAACTGATTCTCCGAAATAGACACTATCCTCCTCAACCTCTGCTCCATCACCCTCTCTCAAATCTTCATCGTGTGACTCAACAACTTAATACCTCGGTAGTTGTTGCAACTCTGAATATCACCCTTATTCTTATAAAGAGGAATCATCGTGCTCCATCGCCATGCCTCGGGCATCTTAGCGGACTTAAAAATATTATTGAATAAGTCGGTCAACCACCTCAACCCCATCCCGTTAGCCAACTTCTAAAAATCCACCGAAATCTTATCGGGCCCCATCGCCCTGCCTCTTCACATCTTGCGTATAGCCTCACTAACCTCCTCCACCTTAAAACGCCGACAAAAACCGAAATCATAAAATTTTTCGGTGTGCTCTAACTCCCCTAATACAATGCCTCTGTCCCCCTCATCATTTAGGAGCTTATGAAAATACGACTGCCATCTTTTCTTAATAAGAGCGCCATCTACCAAACCTCTGTTATCCTATCCCCAAATCCAAAGACATCATGCACCTCCCCATAACCTACTGGTAAAGCCCCGATGTGCCCATTGAAGTCCCCTTCTAAGAAAAACTTCTTCGAGCTAGGCATTCTACTAACCACCTCATCCAAAACTTCCCAAAATCTCCTCTTTTTCTCCCCGTGCACGCCCACCTGTGGTGCATAAGCACTATAGATGTTCACCGTGAACCCTCCAATAACTAACTTAATAGTCATCACCCTATCACTAACCCTATTAACCTCCACTACCTGCTCTCTAAGCTCTTCATCCACTAATATACCTACCCCATTCCTACGTCTCTCGTTACCCGAATACCACAACTTGTACCCATCCACATCCCTAGCCTTAGAACCTACCCACTTAGTCTCCTGTACATATGCAATATTGATCTTTCTCTTCTTAAGGATCTTAACCAAATCTATCGACTTACCCTGAAGGGTCCCTATGTTCCACGACCCTACCCTCAACCTATCCTCTCTGGAAACCCCTCCCCTAATACCTCCGCCTTTACACCTGACCCCAATGCCAGACCCCACCCCACCCCAACCTCATGGGACATGACCCTATTCCACCATTTACCCCCAAAGCCACTACTCAAAATCGAACAATAAAAAAATGGTACACAACAGTATAGCAGTAAAAGACACCCACAAAGCACCGAAAATACCTCCAAAATATGCGAGCAACAGATAGTAGGAACCAAATTAATAGGCAGATTAATCAATCACAAATTCCCGATAGTGAAGATACCGATAATACGTGGTAAAAATAAAAACAAACAAAACAATCCCCCACCAAAATAAAGGGACAGTGGGAAAACAATAGGAGAATAGTAGCAGGCACGCACAAAAATACACAACAATACCTGTCAATAAGCAGACCAGGCACGCAATAATCACAGGAAACTGAGAATAAAATTACACGAAACTAGAATGTAAAACAACTAAGTAGTAAAGTTTGGATGTCACCTGGATACTCTTGCGTATGTTGGGCACGGCAATTTTGATGTCGAAATTAGTTGCCGGAGTAAAGTCGCTGGAACTCAGCTGGTTGCATGTCGCCGGAATGTCACCTGGGTTTCATCCTGATGTTGCCGAAAGCTGGTATTCGATTGACGTCTTACCTCCTTAGTTAAATCGAATCTGACCGGTGCTTCATAAATCCTCCATCGCCGGAGTCGAGCCAACGGATAAACTAATCCTCCGACGATACCAGCGGCTAGATTACAAAACAACATGGGGGAGGAAGAGGAGTAGGGGTTGGGAAAAGAAAGAGAGAGTGAGAGAGGGGAGCTGCACCTGTTTCCGGCGCTGCTACGCCATCATCGGCGTCCATCGGACCAGTCAAAGATCGTCTTTTTATGAGCAGCGACCTAGGACAAACGAGTTTTAAACAAATGAAATTACACCGAAGTTTATGTTGGTTCTATCAGAATTCCAATCTCAGACTTACCAAAAGTTTCCAATTTTCGTCAGAATTGTTTTTCGACAGAATTTCTTCTCGAATCCTTTGGTTACGTGGGATTAGAGGAATACTTCTCCAGAATCCCTAATTTTTTCCCAAGGAATCCTCAATCAAAATTTACTAACATGAAGTAAAAAATAATCAATGACAATCTATGACGGAAATATATCAACTTTTGTTTTGAATGAACTATATTATAGAAATATAAGGTCTAGTACATTATGTTATTTAAAAATGAGAAGTTTCATATTTTTTTTGTCATTCTAATTTTCTGTATATGTTATATAATGGCTATAATAATTTTAATAAATTATTAGAAAGTGGTCAATAAAGTCGCATATCAAACATAACGTAACGATCCATATTGGCAATTACCTTATTTTGATTTTATGGATTTTGAACAGAGATGAGTATTGTAATTAGCTTAACAAAAGTTTGTTCTCTTTACCCAAAGAAAAATCAATATCATAAATAAAGAAAAAATAAAAAATTAGCACTAATCTATTCAGAAATAATTCATCCATAAATTTTTTTAAAAAGACCAAATTCAATAAAATAATTAATTCAAGTGAAAATAATTAAAAATTTTCATCAACAAATTTAAGAATATATTAAATATATTTATATCCATCAATCATATTTATCAAAATATATTTTTTCTATTCAATCGATTATGGTTAGATAAACTTATTTAGTTCATGCTTATGATATTTTTATTCAAATTTTAGAAGAATAACAATCATAATAATTAGTTTGTTGTTAATTATTTTATCAATTGAAGACATATAAATTATTTTCTCAACATTTTGGTTGTATGTTAATAGGTAAACTAACAGTTGAGTAATTTTGATAATTTTTAAAAGTTGATGGCATAAAATCATATTTAAAAAAGATTTTTTAGAAATCTAAAAAAAAAATTCAAAAAGGCATGACCAAACACAACTCCAACTCCAACTTCATCTTCAACTCTGAAAAAAAATAGTTTTAATGACTAAATTGCTACTTAGTACTCCCTCTATTTCACAATAAGTAAATTACTGAGTTATTCTATTTCACAATAAGTAAATTATTGTAGTATTTATTGATGTTTTAAAATAAGTGAACCGTTAAATTCTTTTTCAATTTTACCCCTCATGATTTGAAAACAAAGACTTTGGAGTACTACTGCCGCCTAGTATTTCCTATGGCATTAATTGCCAATGTCAACTTTTTGTTGCTTTGGGTAAAGAGATACAACTACTCACTGATGTACAACAACTCCCACTCCCTTCATTAATTGCCATTAAACTCCTATATAATTTCATTTTTCCTTCTCATTCTAATGCATCAATCCTAAAGAAAAAGGTTGACGTTACAAAAAAATTAGAGTATGAATTTTAATTTTTGAGATTCGAGTGAAATAGTTTATGATACTATTATGAATGAAGATTCAATTGAAATAATTCAAAATACAAATATAGAAAACTTGATTGAAAAAATTTAAGACACTATTGTTAAAGAATCCATTGAAAAAGTTGAAGACTCAATTGAAATGATTTGAGACACCAATATTGAAGATGAAATAAGGATTATGTTAAAATTTAGATCTAATGATATTAAAATCATGTTACAAAACATATTGAATGTAAACCTATTTATAGACTAAATTTAGAGGGAAATGAAAATTTTCAACTAATTTTACCTCCAAAAAAAATTATTAGGAATATCAATTTTAAAAATTTGAATGAACAAAACATTTTGCCACCAAAAGCTAAAACATGTATGCAATGAATTTATTTTGCCACCATAAGCTAAAGCATGCATGCAAAAAATGATGGAAAGGGTAATGAAAATTTATGTTAAATATATGTCTTTGATATCTTTTTTTAATATAACGGAGGGAGAATAATATATAACTTTTTAAAAGAAAATGTTTTTGAAAAATTATTCTATAGGGTACAAAATTTTGCAAATAGAATATGTTTGGGATACATAAATTTAGCTAATATAGTTTTTCCCCCCCCCCCCCCCCTCCCCCATTTGATATACTCCTCAGGTTTTCACCAAAAAATAAAAAGATGTACTCCTCAGGTGGCCCATGTGCTAAAAGGAGACAACGTATGTTTTACTTACGTTTTAGAATAAATTTACAGAAAAAGGTTATTTTTTTTAGTTATGTGATAAATTATTGTCTTTTTTATCTCGATTTTTGTGTAAAATATAATAATTTTTTATATTTTATATATTTTTCTGACAAAACATAAGAAATTATTACGTTTTACAAATAAATATATAAAACGTAATAATTTTTTACGTTTTTTAAAAAGTC
Source organism: Capsicum annuum (assembly GCF_002878395.1). NCBI lineage: Eukaryota > Viridiplantae > Streptophyta > Magnoliopsida > Solanales > Solanaceae > Capsicum > Capsicum annuum. The sequence goes on from NC_061116.1 coordinate 169,920,880, forward strand.
AACTTCGTTAGTTGATCGCTAAGAAAAAAGTAAAAACGTAATAAATTATTATATTTAGCTTATCTTGTTAAATTTTAAATAAGTGGTATATTTTAATCATTTTTTTAATTTCGTGACTTATTTTAATTCCGAGTTCCTCTTTCGAGGTATGGGATGACGTTGAAATTTAGATTTCTTTGTACAAACAATGCAATTGTGCATGTTCAAACCTGTCACGATATTTGCAGAGGATATCCACTCCCACACAAATGATTCTTTGTTTAATTTATGAAATAACTAGTAAACTCATTCGTGCTTCGTGCAATCAATAATAAAGTTATCATACTCATATACTATTGTGTTTGAATTTTCTCATACCATTCTATTAAAATTTTAATAAACTATAGTTATTTCTAAAAATATAAAATATAAATAGTAATCTTTGTTTCTTTATAAATGTATTCAATAGATTGTATATTAAAAAGTTATTTTCGAAATAATCAAATATAATATCTTCAAAATCATCATTATAATACACTATAAGTAACATGCACTTATATCAACACGTTATTTCAAGTTACTTTATAAGATTCTTTGAAACAACTTTTTACCACACAAGTTATTCGTACTCTCCTACAATTGATATCAAAGCCTATGTTCTTTAAAGTTACGAAAGTAGTATATATTTAGATTTATTTGATTGATTTATTAATTATAACTTATTTGATAAAACTAGATTTATTTGATTGATTTATTAATTATGATTTATTTGATAAAATTAGATTTAGATATTCCCCAAAATATTATTTAGATGAATAATGTACAAAAATTACCAAAATATAAAGAATTAAAGCAAATAATATCTAAAAAACGTAAAGAATTAAAAATAATGATAGAAAGACTACAATATAGCATAATTTCCGGAGTTAGTAAAAACTCAAGAAATGCACAAAAAGAAGAAATATCAAACTTAGAATCAACAATAGATAGTCTAGAATATACATACCAACATGATCTAGTAACAATTAAATAAAAATAAACAAAGAAGAATTTATAATAGATGAAAAAATATATGAAAACCATGAAGGATTAAAAATAAAAATAGTATTTTCTAATCTAGGAAGAAAGTATAAGAAAATAGGTGAACATTTATATTTAATGTTAGAAAAAGAAGAATTAAAATTAGAAGATAAATTGACAACTATGGTGAGAATAAAAAAGAAAATGAAGAAATAGATAGAAAGAAGAGAAATAGAAAAAATAAAACAACAAACTACGAAAGAAATACGAAAAATAGAAGAAACTAAAAATAGTAGAAGTGTTGAATTAGAAAAAGAACTACAAATGCTAAAAGATTTGTATGAAAAAAGACAGAAAGAAAAAAAAGAAAGAGATAAAGAACAAAAAGTATTAAATGAGATAAATCAATTTTAAAAAAAAAAATTAGAAATAAATACAATAGATATTGAAGAAACAGATAATTATAATTCAGAAGATGGTGAAACATATACAGAAATCTTAACAAACACAAAAAATTTAGAAATCAATGAAAAATAAGAAGTAATTAATGAAGAAAACTTAGAAAATAGAAACACAGAAATAAATACTCTTGATACAAAAGAAGATGAAAATATAATACCTAGAACATCAAAAATAAGAAAACCTACATATTATAAGAATAAGTTTAAAAGATATAATCTAAAGGATGAATATGACAAATGGACACCAAAACAAATAGTTACTAAAAATTATAACTTGTTAAACTTAGATTGTGTAATAGATATAGAAAAAACAATACAATTATGGATAGGATATATGACAAAATAATTATTAGATAATAATATAAATGTAACAGATGCACCAGAATATATAGAAAGAACACTAATACGAACAGTGAAATTATGGTTTTCAAATATAACTGAAAATAGTAAAAGGGTATTAAGAACTGACAAACCTACAGAAGAAACATCATCAACAACTACAACTAAATTAACTCCTATAGAATTATTAAAAAATATGAAATAGCTATAAAAGACGAATTTAGCAGCATGACAATAACAGAAAAGGAACAAAATGAAGACAAAGATATAAATAGGAATTTAATGTTAAAATTAGCAATATGTAATATGTGTTACATAGATGAATATACTTGCGCATTTAAAGAATATTATTATAAAAGAATATATAATACAGAAGAAAGTAAAGAAATAAGAAAATTATATTTTAATAAATTACCTGAACCATTTAGTTCAAAAATAATAAAAAGTTGAGATGAAACAAAAATAGTAGATACTCTAGGAGCAAAAATAAAATTTTTACAACAATGGTATAGAAACCTATGTGAAAAATATAAAGAAGAAATAAAAATGGAAAAAACATTAATAAGAAATTTAGCATGTTACAAAGATAAAATAACACCTCAATTTGGATGCGAAGAAAGATATTATAAGAAAAGAAAAAGACATAAGAAATATAAGAAATACAAAAAATCAAAATATAAATATAAGAAACCAAAAAAAAAGATATTATGTAAAAAGTTATAAACATAAAAGACCATATAGGAAAAAGAAATCTATAAAAGAATGTACTTGTTATAATTGCAGAAAATTAGGACATCTAGCTAGAGATTGTAAATTACCTAAAAACCCAAAAAATAAACAAATATCATAAATAAAAATAGAAAATACAGAATATGTGCAGATAGATTATATAGATTACGAATTAGAAAGTGAAGATAGTATATATGAAATTTCAGAGAATGAAACAAACAATGAAATAGATAGTGAATTAGATGAATTAAATGATTGAAGAAGATATAAGAATAAACTAAATAACTGAAGAAGATATAAAAATAATAACAAAGGAAGAATATTTAAATGAAGAAGGAACAAATCCAAAAATAATATTTGATAGTCATATATTTGATGAAATAAAAGGGAAAGAATTAGATTTAAGTATAGAAAAAATATTTAAAATACTAACAATAAAAAACATATTTAGTAGAAGAAAAGAAGAATACTACGTAGTAAGTAAAAAAGAACATGTAATGGATTGTAGATATGTAAAAGGAAGAGCTAGTATACCACTAGTAACAAAAAGAATAATTAATAAAGAAATAAACGATATAAAAAGTAAAGACCCAATAAAATATGTACACCTTGGAGGAACAGAGATATTGATAAAAGCATGTTTTAGAGAAGGAATAGATACACCAATAGAATTATACCTAGCAGATGATAGAATTATAAAACCTATAGAAAAAAGTATAATAACTGTCATAAAAGGAAATTTAATATACCAAAAATTTAAATTTATAATAAGTGCAAATTATTCAGTAGCAATAACAGATAAAAATATAGATAAATCATTAGTATTATATTGGAAAATATCAGGAATAGAACTAATCCCAGGAAGTAAAATATTTACAGCAAGATGTAAAAATCTATATGTATTAACAAGAAAACATAAAATAACGGGAAAAAATAAAATTAACAAAATACAAATAGAAAGTCCTTTCGAACAATTTGTAAAAATAATTGATAATAATAATTATAGTTATAGAGACATAGATATAGAAGAAAATTTAGAAATAATAAATGATAGAATAAGCACAACAAAAAGAATAGCTTATGAAAAACCAGAACCATCAAGTTCATCAAAAAGAACAAGTGTTGACACCCAATTTTCGCTCTCCGTGCCTAAAATTAACATCTTCAGGTTTTTTGTTCGTTAAAGGGCACGAAGCATAATTTTCACATCTTTTTATAATTGTTTGATAAATTATTGATAATTATCCTTTCTTTAGAGTTTTAATCAATTTTTTGTCATATTTTTATTTTTTATAATTTATTAATAATTTTTCTAATTTTAGGATTTTTATCAATTCATTATTGTTCTTAACATTTTACAATCACCCGCACACGTGCACGACATGTCGTTATATATATATATATATATATATTTACAGTATTAATAAATTAATTCTATTTTAATAATTTTAATATTCTTTATATTTTTTCATTCAACATCTATATTTTACAGTCCGTAAACGTTGAGTCAGATCAATTATTTTTGTGCAGTATAATAATTCGATGTCTTATCACATCCGACAACGACTACACAATAATGTCTTGTCACGTCCGACAATGACCACTCAGTGTTGTCTTATCACATCTGACAACGACTATTCAATGACACTACCCTTTAAATAATTACTTTGTCCGTTGGTCAAAATGATGAAAATCATTTGGCCAATAACTTAAAGACCTAAGGGTGTTCTATTATAAAAAGAGAGGACACCCCTTTATCCATTGGATAAAAGGGGTGCTCAATTTTTTGTATAAATAGGTGGTGGGAGGACACATTTTGTAGATACATTTTTTTTGTTCATTTTTTCCTCTCTTTCAAAATACACATATATTTATTTTTTACAACTCATAAAACTCACACACATATTCATAAATATACAAGCATATTTTAGTTATTCCATTTTTCTCTTCAAAACACACACAAAAATATATATGAAAATAAATTTTCACACTAACACACACACAAAAACTCACGCACTAGCACACACAAACATCAGCACTCTCTCTCTCTAAAAAGAAAAAAAAAAACAGCCACACAACCACAGCTCCACTACCGTCGGTGACCACCATCACCATACGCATCTCTCTCCTCTCCTTACTACTGCCGACAAAACATGCCACCAGATCTGCTCTAGCCGCTGCCGCCCCTATTCTCCTTCTCTCCAGTAGCTGAAACCTGTTGCTCCGGCGAACCACCACTCTGGCGACCACCACAGCCATACGCCGTCATTTCCTCCCTACTTTTTTCTCCTTTTCTTGCTGCTCACTTTCTCCTCTCTCCTCTATTTGCTACTGTAGTGCCGAGAAAGGGTCAAGTTTGACCAGATTTGGTGTGATTTCGGCGTTGCTCCGGCAAAAGCCATTGAAGCAACGTCGTTTTAGTCACTAATTTATTTTGTAATATATATTAAATGTAGTTGGTTGATTGTTAGCTTCGCAGATCTATTCGGAGTTGTACATTCTCCGACGAACTCCATTTTTTGGTGGGATTTCATTATTTTTAGACTGCATTTTATTAATATATTTGTATACTGTGGCTTATTCTTGTTGTTGCTGCTATATTTGCTCCGTTTTTGATTATTTTTTCCATTGGTTGGCTGTTGTGTTGAATCATACATTGGTTTTGGACTGTTGTGTCATTTACACATTTTTACTTGGCTGATAAAGAATAAGATACTACACGATACATGGCCGATGAAAAATTATTATTAATTTGAGGCCTCCGTAAATAAAAGACGGACTTTACGTGTACAAATATGTAATAAAATAAATATTTTGGGCGATGATGAAACTTTATAACAATTCAGATTTTGACCAGACGATTTAGGACAGCTAGTTAATTGAGCAACCACTTCGTAGCAAAATGATTTAGGACGGCCAATTAATTGAGTAACCATTTCGCAGTCATGACTTTATCTGAGCCCACTTTTTAACCAAAAAAATATCTTTTTAAATATTTATATACACACGTGCTTGTTCAATTTATTTTGATTATTATTTATTCGTTACTAACATATTTACAAGTGTTTATACATGTTATTTGGATTACTCGTCGAGAGTTGCATTCAAAGAGACCCTTTTAATTTTGTATTGTATTTTTATATTTGTACAAATGTTATTATAGTGAAAACTTTATTTTTGGGGTGTTGAATGGAATTTTCTTTATACAACTTCACCTAGCGTTTATGCAAACTTAGGTCGTTAATGTTTACACTAATAAATTAAATTAATCAAATTAGTTTATATACTTTGACATCTTAAACATTATGATCTTTTTGTTAAAGTAAATCTTTACTTTTTCATAAACTTTAATCAAACAAAGAACATTATTTTTCTCTTTCTCTTCATGACATATCAAGATATACTTTCTTTCACACAACATAAAATGCTTTTCTTTTCACATGTATTCTTATACATATCTTTTACATTTTTTATAATAACATGTTTTATTTATATATGTAATATACATACATCTTTACATAATTTTAAACATTTATATTATTTTATATTTAATACATACACTTCTACATTATTTTTTATACCTCCTCTCTCTTTGAAAAATTTAATCTAGCCGGGTACCACACTTGTGGATTCTGAAGGATGCCTAACCCCTTCCCTTTGGAATAACTTGAACTCATACCTAGAATCTCAATTGTTTTTTCGCAGACTAAAAACATTGATCGCATGTTAATACTTCAATAGGTTTCCTTATTTTCCTTAAAAATTAGGTGGCGACTCTGTGCAAACTTTGATTCATTTAGAGTCCACAACGTTATGCTCGTTTTGACCTCAGGTAAAAATAGGGCTCGACAATAAGTTATGAAACAAGTTCAACAACTAATTTAAACCAATATTACATAACAGGAACAATAAATGAAAAAGAATATTTAATATTCTTAAATACAAGACAAGAAGAAAATTATATAGCAAGATATCCAGTAAAAAATGAGAAAATAAAATCTGACAATAATATATGCCCAGATCTACCAAGAAGCTTAATAAATACTAAAAATATAACAGAAAAAAGAAATAACAATAGGAGTTAGAAAAATAAAAATAGAATTTGAAATAAAGGAAGAAATGCAAAAAACGGACATAATATTAGAAATAAAATGGCTAGAGCAAGTAAATCCATATAATATAGAGCATACACAATTATCTATAACATATAACAGGGAGAAATTATTCTTAAGAAGAACTTTAACATGATATGAAAATATATGTATTAATGAAGATAATAGTAGAAGGATATTACGGTAGATATTATACGCCTATGATAGATACAAGACCAGAAGCTAATTTATGTAGATATAATTGTTTACCAAAAAGTAAATGGGATAAATTAAAAACACCAATAATAGTTAAAGGATTAATAACGAAGGAAGCTTAATTATTTATAAAGCTAAGAATGTAAAAACACAAGTATGAGATAAAATATTAACAATAGAAGAAATCTATAATTATGAGCTAACATCAAAAGATATACTTTTAGAAATGCCGTTTTTAGATAAATTATACCCACATATAATAACGAGAACGGACTGGTGGTTTACAACACCATGTAAACAGAAAGTAAGAGCAAAAAGAGTTACTAATAAAATAAGAAAGAAAACTGATTGGATAGAAGGAAGTGAAAAAATTACACAAAAATTAGAAAATATAAAAAATACTGAAGATACAATAGAACTAGTCGTATTTTCAATAAATAAAAAGGAAATAACTATATTTTCAACAAATAAGATAGAAATAATTAAGAAAAAATTAGAACAATTATATAGTGAAGATCCGTTAAAAGGATGGAAAAAACATAAAACTACTATAAAAATTGAATTAATAGATAAAAATAGCATAATAACTCAAAAATCATTAACATATAATTTTGACGGTTTAAAAGAATTTAAAATGCATATAGATGAATTATTAGAAAAACAATATATACAAAAAAGTAGTAGTAAACACAATAGTCCAACATTTATAGTAAATAAACATAATGAATAAAAAAGAGAAAAAAGTAGAATGGTTATTGATTATAGAAATCTAAATGCAAAAACTATGACATATAATTACCCAATACCAAATAAGATATTAAAAATAAGACAAATACAAGGATATAATTACTTTAGTAAATTTGATTGTAAATCAGGATTTTACCATTTAAAGTTAGAAGAAGAATCTAAGGAATTAGCTGCATTTACGGTACCACAAGGATTTTATGAATGGAATGTACTCATTTGGATATAAAAATGAACCAGGTAGATATCAATATTTTTTGGATAGTTATTTTAAACAATTGCCTAATTATATAGTATATATAGATGATATACTATTACATACAAAAACCAAAGAAGAACATTTAAAATTATTAGAACAATTTACGGATATAATAGAAAAATCGAGAATAATTTTAAGTGAAAAGAAAACTGAATTATGAAAAACCAGATAGAATTTTTAGGAATACAAATAGATAAAAGTGGAGTAAAAATGCAACAACATAAAGCATGAAAAATAATAAATTCAAAAGAAGAATTAGATACAAAAAAGAAATTACAATCATTTTTGGGATTAGTAAACCAAGTAACGGAATATATACCAAAATTAGCAAAAAATCTAAAGCCTTTACAGAAAAAATTTAAAAAAGATGCAGAATATAATTATAACGAAGAAGATCAAAAACAAGTCCAAAAAATAAAAACACTTTGTAAAGAATTACCAAAATTACAATTCCCAGACGAAAATAGAAAATTTATATATATAGTAGAAGCAGATGCTAGTGAATATAGTTATGGAGGAGTACTTAAATATAGGTATGAAAATGAAAAAATAGAACATCATTGTAGATATTATTCAGGAATGTTTAATGAAACAGAAATAAAATGGGAAATAAATAGAAAAGAATTATGTTCATTATATAAATATTTATTAGCATTTGAGCCATATATTGTATATAACAAGTTTATTGTACGAACAAATAATACACAGGTACATTGGTGGTTAACAAAAAAAATACAAAATTCAGTTACAACAAAAGAGATTCGGAGACTAGTATTGAATATATTAAATTTTACATTTACAATTGAAGTAATTAGTACTAACAAAAACGTTATTACAGATTACATATCAAGACAAAGCTACACAGACTGATATAATAGAAGATGATGCTTTTAGAAAAGATATTCAAAACCCTAATTACGCTTTCAATGAAAGTGGACAGTATGGGTAATGAAATAGAAAAGCTAAAGACTAATGAAGATAAACTGAAGTTTGTAGCTACAAATCAGCTAACTCAGCAGTGTGCAGAGCTATGTCGATCGGAAGACATTAAAATTCCAGAGCTAGAAGGAGACGTTGGGACACTCTGTAAAACCCATAATGTTTATCAATCTACAATTGCAGGTACAAGCAAAGGAGTTATTGGACAAAGATATCAGAATATGAACTTAAATAAGACATTTGAAAAACCATTTACACCAAAAATACAAAAAGACCTCTTGAACATACCTCCACAAATTACCACATATCGAGATAGTCTGAACCAAGATAAAAAAAGTTTATAACTATACAGCCTCAAAATACATAGAAAATATTTACCTAGTACAAACTTTTCTAAAACTTAACCCCAGAGCAACAGATATCAAAGAACCCAACACAAACTATATAACCCAAAGATTACAAGGTCACAACAAGCTAATTGCACTACCCAAAACCAACCCAAGCTTAATAAAAATCTGTTTTGATTATGGATTATTAAATATCATATACACCCAAGATGGAGAAGAACTATCAGCTATGGAAGAATTACAAAAAATATTCAACACCTATAAAAGGATAATCAAAGGAAATCTATTTTATATAAAGTGTTATACTGCACCAGCAGAGATATTATACGACGAGATAAAACCAGTTATACAAGTTGTAAAAATAAGATTAACCAGGGATATGATTATACCAGAAGATATTGTGCATCAGCCAGAGACACCCAGAATCGAGATACCTAATTTTTATGCAAACAAACGACTTATTGGACTAGCTAAAATTATTCAAGAACTAGCAACCAATTATACCAATGAAAACCGAATATGGAGCTATTATTCAAGAGACCATTAGATGATTTATTCCAATTCAAAAGAACTACGACAAGCAGATATGGAAGATGTTAGACAATGGATAATGACATTACTTAACCCAGAAAAATAATCTACTGCAAGGGCAATTAAGAGAGAATTTATTTCAGATGGATTATTGACAAGATATTGCAAGATAATTGGACATAAATATCCAGACCATCAATGTTCGAGATGTAATGGAGAAGATAATATTGTCCCAGATGTACAGCTAGAATAAAGATAAGCTTGCCAGCTGAAAAGAAGATAAAAAAGCAGCAGATACGATAGAGACAGCAACGAAGGAAAATCAATTACGGATAAAGAAAAGAAGAAAAAAGTTATCAAAGTCATAAAAAATATGAAAAGGACATATGAATTATAATTTTCAACATGTGAATTATTATAGCTTTTGATTTTTTTTATGTAAAAGACATTGTATAGTTAGGTTAGGTAGCTTATCTAGGCTTTTTGACTTTTTAGCCAAAAACATTTATGATTTTGTAGACTTTCTTGTAAATTAGGTTAGAGAAATAATTTTTGAAGACTTTTGTAAAGAATTAGGTAGGATACGTGTAAAAAAAATTAGTGAAACTTTTGTAAAGTTTCTTATTATAAATGAAAGGCATCGAAGGTAGAAAGAAGCAAGCCTTCATGCGTTAAAGCAAAAACTCCCTCTTGTCTACAACAAATATTTTGATTATTTAAAAATAGGTATATTTCAATGGAAAAATCTATGGAGGAACAAAACTTAGAATTATCAAAACTACCTGAACAGGTATAAATTATCAAAACTACCTGAACAAGTATATTCATTTACTATTATGAATAACTAAATTCATAAATTTCTAATAATCATGATATGATAAAATAAGTTCATGTTAGTTACTTTTTATAGTAGAATTATTTGAAAAATAGCATGTTAAGAAGTTTATTAGCAAAGTGGAAAAGGAAAAAAATCTCTAAAAATTATGTCATCTTAAAGGTGAAACCGGTGAGGCAAGAAAGCCGTGATAAGGGAGTAACCAGAGTAGAGGTGCTATTTAAGAGAAAAGTATCCAGATGACCATGCTAATAGTGATAGAAGAATATGTTATTTAAGAATAACCTAATATATAACAATCTAAAGTGATCATATTTTGTTATGTGCATGATTGAACGGAATATTTTGAAAATAGCAATTTTATGAAAAATGGATAATTATTTATCTGACGAAATGGTAGATAAATTTGAAATACTCGTTTTATATGTATTTAAGGATATAGAAATAGTAGATATAAGAAAAATCATATTGAAAAAAATATTTGATAGATATTTTATGACTAGAATTAATTATATACCACACCTACCGAACTACTCTTATAAATACTTACATACCAAACCCACAGACTAACTATGATAAATTATGTATATTAAGAATTTTGAAAAATAGATATAAAATATATACAATTTCTTAGTGAAAATATAGAAGAATTAATGAGATTAAAACAAACAACTAAAAAATATTATAATAAAGTATTTAACCAATTTTAAATGATAGATAATCTTAAAATATTAATCTTATATATACTTAGAGATATAGAAATTATAAATATTAAGAGAATAATATTAGAAAAAGTATCAGACTATGAAATTAAAACTATAAATTGGATAGAACAGTTATACCTGGATAATTACCCAGATGAATATTATTCAGATTAAGAAATGTTAGAATATATTAGAAAAACTAGAGAAAATCAAGATAATCTAAATGAAGAAATTAATTATAGAAACCGAATCAGAAAAATAATGGAGAATCTAAAAGAAAAATTAATATGGATAGAAGAAATCCTAGAAAATTTAGGAAAAAGTACATGTAATAGTTTATGTAATTTAAAAAACTCTCTACGAGAAGAACAACACAAGATAATAAATAACATTGAAAATCTATAATTAGATATACATTACAGTACAATTAGGATAAATTATTATACAAAAATTTGTAAATCTACAATTACTACAGGATAAAATGATAGACTATGAATATTTAAAATATTGGAGAGAAAAATATGGAAGAAATAATATTATTAGAAAAACTTATGAAATACAATCTAATTGGATATTTTGAAACAAAAGATATAGAATATTTATAATACCTTCAAAATAATGTAGAAGAATTACAAAAACTAAGAAAAAAAAAAAAGAATACTATAGTAAAACATTTAACCAATTACCATATAACCACCCCCAAGATATGAATATCGATAAAACTAACATAAATAAACTCAAAATAAAAATAAAAATAAAAATATTTAGAGAAGTTAAGAAATATCCACACACAAATAAAAATAGATCCATTGTATTTATAATAGATTTATTTTACCACACAAGTTATCCGCACCCACACAAGTTATCTGCACCCTTAATAATGAATTTTTTACACGAAGATTCAATAAGTTTTACACAAGGATTCAACAAGAATTTTCTTCTCTGTAAATCACATTGGTGGAAAATGGAAATCCACCTCCAAAATATTACAAATCACTTGTTCGGATCTAAAAGGGTAGATGAGATGGAAGGCAAAAAAAAAAAAAAGAACAATGAATTAAAAGGTCTACTATGCAAAATCTAAGAAAAAACTAAATGCAAAGATCTTGTTTCTTTCTTTTCAAGAAGCAGTTCTGAGCAATCCCAACTACAAAATTTTGTATTTCCACGATCCATGTCGTATATCTAGCACTACTTTTAGTTGTTGCCAAGGATATAATTGGAGCAAGAGATCAAAATATCTCTATTTTTAGCTGGAAAAATTGAAAAAATTATGATGCTTCTCTACTTTTTCCATTGTCATTTTTTTTCTCCCCCACATCATGAACGCATAACTGGTATACACCATTATCTCCTCCCTACATTTCAAATTCAAAGAGTTTTGGGAATAATTTGATGGGTCTTTTTCGAAATTCACTCTCCCCTTATCATGATCACTAACTTTGAATTGCTTAACATGTTTTGCATTCAACTCTCCGGCTACTTCATTATTTGCATGTTCCTTGAGTTTTAAAATCGAGGTTCTAGGCTTCTCCATTGATGGGGCTTTTGATCTAAAGGTATTATCATCATCCTTGGGCTTTAATTGGCATTGGTAATTTTGGGATTGACCCATCGGAATTTTAGCCCCAGCCAAGTTCTACTATGGCTTGAAATTCTAATTCCCAAATTCGAATTGATAGGCCCCTTATCAATTGGGGCTTTAACGTATGAGGGTTCGTTTCTTCTCTTGAGTTATTGTCATTAAGTTTAATTAATAGAAATGAAAGAGGTAAAAAAAGAAGTAAAAAACTTAAGGGGATCTGCCGAAAATTTAGAAAGAAAAGGTGGAAACGTGTAAAGTGTAGGGATAATTGGGGTGGTGGGGTGGTGGGGTGGTGGTTATACATAGTTCGGTTTTTTTTTTTTTAAAAAAAGTATTTTTCAATTATTATTTTATATGAAAATGTCACGTGTCTTCTTTTAACTGGTCGTGATACCATGTCATCAGTGCGTGTATTACACACACTCTCTACTATTAGCTGATAGTAAAAAATTGTCAAAGTGATACATTTGATGGCTAATTTAGTTGTTTAAAATGAACATCATCTATTTTAGGTGTCAAAGTGAAAGATTGTTGCAACTTTAAGTGTCTGACAATGGATTCCGCCTTTAACCTTTAAGTAAACCAAAAAAAAAAATTAGTTTTTGTTCCTTAAGTTGATGGTAGCCAATAGTAATAATAGAACCATTGTTGAGTTGGGGTTTGGGGGTGGAGGGGGCGCTGGAATAGAAGAGTTGGAAATTTGAATGTTCAAGTAATCAATACGTTGTCCCTTTATGTAGGAAATATGTTATATTTTGAGCTTTTTCACAACTATATTACAATCAAAAGCTCTTCAATAGTGGATTTCAATGAACATCCTGTTAAGACTGAAATGGTCAAGTGTCAGGCAGAAGTTAACAAAGCAAACCTCAAAAAACACTAGATAAAGACATACGAGAAATACATCAAAAGAGACATAATAATTTAACATGGTTCGATCAATCGGCCTACATGCACAAAAGAGGAGATGAGCAATCCATTATATATATACACATGAGTACAAAATGTCAAGAGAGACAACGTCACACAATTTTCTCAAAATAAAAAGTAGTTCACACAAGTGATATCATAACACCAAGCCTGTCAATCGGGATGGGCCAGGTCAAACCGTACCTGCCCAGATCTAAATGGGTCGGTTCGGTCTGGGCCTAACACTAAAAATTGCCCATTCATCCCGTAACCGACCCACTTAGCCTAGAACCGATTTTGACTGGTCAAAAACTGTCAAAATATTAAAAAAATAATTAAATTTACATATTTTTTCCAATATATACTATATATGCCCACCTATATACATTTTAAATACGTTAAACAATAAACGTATAACATATATTCATTAAATATTATACTACTTTAGAAAACATATACACATGTATGCAATAAAATAAATATATATTACTTTGGAGTTTAGACTTTAGTCTATACTCTGTATAAAAAATATATACACATATATACATGCAATATAATTTATATACTACTTAACAAACTACTTGAAACAAGATACATACAACATATATACATTATATATATATATACTACTTTAAAAAACATATACACGTATGTACATTAAATATATATTATTACTACTCTAGTCTATAAAAAATATATACACATATATACGTATAATATAATATAAACGTATAATATAACGTATAATATAATATAAATATATACACATATATAAATATATAAACATATATACGTATAATATAATATATACGTATAAATATAAACATATATACGTATAATATAATATATACGTATAATATAATATAAATATATACACATATATACGTATAATATAATATACTACACAAAATACTTCTTGAAACAATATACATACAACATATATACATTATATATATACTACTTTAAAAAATATATA
>NC_061116.1:169935643-169940193 GCF_002878395.1 Capsicum annuum
ATATATATACTATTTAAAATACTACTTGAAACAATATACATACAACATATATACATTATATATATACTACTTTAATAAACATATACACATGTATACATTAAATATATACTACTTTAGGCTATAGAACATATATACACATATATACGTACAAATGTACAATATGATATATATACTACTTAAAATACTACTTGAAACAACATACATACAACATATATACATTATATATATACCACTTTAGAAAACATATCCACATGTATACATTAAATATATACTACTTTAGTCTATAGAAAATATATACACTTAAAAGAATAAATTTGTAGTATTTTTATATGTCAATACTAGTTGTCTAAGTAGTATTTGCTAACATTATTTTTATTTTTTCATTATCTGTATATATGTTTATTACTTAGTGTAAAGTTTGATAGTAATATATAAAAAGTATTTAATTCAAACTAGACATTAAATTTAAATTAAAAAATAAGTAAGGAGTGAATAAATATTGTATTTTACGGATTGCAAAATGATCCAAAATTTATAAGTTACATGATTGAGAATTTTACAAATTTTGCATCATTTTTTCCAACTCATGCATGTTAATATTAACGAAAACTGCCATAGAAAAATTAAAATCAATGAAGGCAAAATCATGCATTGGACTTGATTGGGTTGAGTTCTCCCTTGAAGCCATAATTTCTTCAATAGTTTGTTTGTTTGCCGGCTCTACCTCTATTCCTTGATTTCTTCATCTGCTCTAATTTAATCTCTAAGGCAAACTAGAACATTCATAGCATTGCTTCCCAATGAGTGTCGGTTGTCTCCAAGATGTTATCGTCTCTAACTAAAAGCACTCTCCGATGCAACGGTTGACATTGAAATATTCAATATATCTCTAGCTAATCTTGAAATCACATTATATTGTCTTTCATTATTCTTCCACCAATCCAGCGCCTAAATCCTTGCTCTACGATCCTCTATCGGTTGTCGAAGATAATACTTAAGCTCTTTTCTAGAATATGTTTTATGTGATGAAGGTTGCACCCTGTCCCAAATATTTAAATCAAAAAAGTAATCAGGATAACTACTATGTGCCTGCCTTTTAGAAGATGATGACACCTTAGGAGCTTGAGAAGCGATAGTTGGAGTGATATTTGTCGGTATGGCTTCATCAAGTAAATCAGCATAATGGTTATAATAAAATACATGCCCTACTGGTTACTAATTTTTGGCCTAGCAGTTGCCTATCAATGGAACAGGTTGACTAACGTGTTCCTATCTAGCTAAAATAGTAAATTGCACAGTGATGTTTACGTAAAAAACACTCTGCTTAAATAGGTGTAAAAAATCACGATCTGTATCTCTGCAGGATTTAACCCCAACTCCACTAAAACAATTGAGCCACAACAATCAACAAATTACAAGACTATTGTAATCTAGGAATTAAATTTTAACTCCTATTTCTACAAAAACACAAACCTTCCCAAGGTGAGTGTTCCCAAGTCTTCGAGTTCCCAAACTTGAAGACAATTCTCCTAACCCAGTTTATACTTCACTGAGACTACAAAACAATACAACTCAAGAACCAACCTAATACATAAAGTCTAAGACTCCTTAACTCTAAGTACTTGGCACAGGTTCAACTTCGATGCTTCAATCTTTGGAACTTCACTGATAATTCGTTGATGTGTTGTTATCTTTGTAAGTTCATGAGTAACGAAATGAGTTACTCCCTTGATATATAAAAACTCTTCAAAGAGTCCTTCAACGTGCTTGGTCTTCTACTTTGCTTTGAACTCTTTAATTCAACAGAGTTTGTTGTTAACTAAAATTCCTTCTTCGAGTACAACTCCTTGCATTGACAAATTTCTTTCTTCAACTTGAACTCATCGTTTAAGTAAAACTCTTTCTCTTCAGCTTATCAATAAGGTGTTATATTCAACTACAACTTCGTCTTTATCACACGTGATTATGATTACATTGAGAAGGCTTATTCTTTCCTGACTTCAAGCAAATTATTTTGTGTCATACAGTGAGATCAACTTCTGTCTTTATATGTTTGGACCAGCTTGATTAACATGTTTCATTTATATGTCAATCATCAAAACTTCATTGACCTAACAGTTTATATAATGCTTCAATATAATTGTTAGCATCACTCATAGCCTAAACAAAGAAGATTCTACTTCAGGTAGTATCTCTAAAGTATTATAAATAATAGAACTAAATTTGTCCACAGTATTATATTTCATACATGGATTTATTATAGCACCAATTAAATAAATTAGGGAAAGTGGATAAAAATATTTTTTAAATTTAGCAATAATAGCTTTTTTGTTACCTTCTTTATTCTTATATTCATTAAGCAATCAAGAAATTTCGGCTAAATAAGCTAAAATATTACAAACAGTAGGATAATAAACACCAGAGAATTCAATTGTAGCTCTATAATTTTTTTTCAAAAATTTAACAAGACTAGCAATTGCAGCCCAATCAGAATCATGTAGCATACACTTAGGAAAAAAAAATCAGAATATTGATTAAAAGTCATAGAATAGGAACTTTATAAGCAGGACAAGTTTTTAAATATGTATAAGTAGCATTCCATCTAGTACATTCTTCAGGCATAAATATAGGTCTAAGTTCATTTTTTTCACATATGGTTTTAAATTCTCTCACTCTAGCTTTTCGATTATTTTCTTGAATAAAGCCAACAACATGCCAGACCTTTCCAATATAACGCCAAAAAAATTCAAGACCATCTCTTACGATTAAATTATATATATGACAAGCACACTTAACATGAAATATTTCAGATAACGGCGGAGAAAGTTCAACTTTTAACAACTCAACAACATTCTTATTGTTAGATGCACTATCAAAAGCTATACATAAAACTTTTCTTTCAATACCATAATATTTTGCTACTTTAGAAATAGATTTAAAAATAAATCTTCCTGTGTGTCTACGGTCTTCATCATATAAAAATGCTAGAATACGTTTTTGCATAACAAAATTATTATATATCGAGTGACAAGTAATTATTAAATAATTATTTTTGTTAACAACACAATCAAGATCAGAAGTTAGAGCAATTCTACATGGAATATTTTCTTATAATACAGATAAATAATAAACATATTGTGCATGGAGTCTTAAATCATCGGTCTGACAAATACTTCTAGGAATACCTATAATCATAGGATTATAAATTGCTTGAATATAATGAATAAAAGAATCCGAAGAAGCAAAAGTGAAAGGCAAACGAGCCACAACTATCATTTTCGCTATTTCTTCCCGGTCCTTCATTTTATTATAATTCTTAACTATATGATCGGTTGTTGGGTTCAATCTACTTTTTGCTAGCCTACCAACAGTCTCACCACCTTGTGCAATACTTAGCTCTACCGTGTGTTTTTCTCTTATATGTCTCACCAACGAACCCGTATCCCCTTTATTGCCTCTAGTTTTATGGTCATATATAATTTCACAAATTTTGCATTGCACCTTAGTTTCTCCTTCAATTTTAATAAAAAATTCTCATGCAATACTAGTTTTTCTACGAGACCTTACAGGAGGACGGGGAGGAAACTAATCGATTCAGATCTAATATTTGCATTTTCGACTTCGGACGTCTCACCAATATTTTCATCATCTACATCTAAATTAACCGCGTCTACTTCATTCTCTTCTTCTATACCATAATTTTTTCGTGCTTCTAAATAATTCATATTTTTAGCACCTACACCTATTTCATCCTCAAAAGGTTTACTAATTGGTATCGGAGGCACACGAGTTTACTAGTACTTGAAATACCTCTACTAGAATCGTCATCAATTTGTTTTTACTACCACTACCACTTCCGGTAAAAAAAATTGACACTTTTACTGAGGTTTTTAAATTTATCCATATTATAAATTAAACTAATAAATATTCAAAATACACAAAAATAATAAAAATAAATATTCAACAATTAATACACTAATTAAAAATTAAAAGTAAGAGACGGAACGATAATATCAAATTTTGAAAGTATCCAAAAGTTGCAATTTTAGAAAACTTCCACTTGATAATTGTAATCACAAAATTTTAAAATAAAATTAAGCACTTAAGAAGATAATTAGAATATTTAAGAGAGATTGAGAGAATGAGAGAATAAGATTGTGTGAAAAATGATTTGAATTTGGGGTATTTATAGAAAATTTTGTGAATTAATTTTTTTTTTAAATAAGGAAATTGGCCAAATGGCCGTTGGAGCTCCAAACGACATTATAGTCGTTGGGCCAATGGTCCATTTGACCATTGAAGCTGAACCCCACTAACTTCCCAATTGTTTTTAAATTTTAATTAACAGGCCAGTCCAGTCCGGTCCGGTCCGAGTAAACCGACGGGCCCGATCTGATTTCGTAATTGGGCCGATCCATCGAGCCAGTCAACTCAGCCGACTCTAGGGGTGTGAGAAATTGAATTGACCAGTAAACCAAATCGATAAAAATATTATTGGTTTATTGTTATTAGGTTAACGGTTTTTTAATGATTTTATAAATAAATTATTG
>NC_061116.1:169943193-169960014 GCF_002878395.1 Capsicum annuum
ATTGGGCGTATTAATTTGACATGTAGCATATCAATGTACTTTGGCATGTCAGACTCTAAAACATGATAATGCATCTTTAGAACATTTTTATGTTAAGTTAATTTCTAGCATATTATCATATTGTAAGCATGTTAAACAATAGAGGTTTAAACGGGTTAGTATATTCTTAGCATGATCATGATTTTAAGCACGTCTATCCATGAGTATGTTAACAATTAATCTTATGCATGTTAAGTATTATATTTAAGCCTATCGCATTTTCTAATATGTTTAATACAATTTTCAGCATGTTTGATACAATTTTCAGCATGTTTAATACAATTTTCAGCATGTTTAATATAATTTTTAGCATGTTTAACAATATTTTCAGCATGTTTAATTGATTTTCCTGCACATTGTAGTATTTTTCTGCACATTATACACCCTCAGGACACTAACATATTGCTGCATAATTAAAACAAACTTCAGCATGTTTAATAATATTTTCAGTATATTAAAACTGATTCCATCATGTTTGTCGTAACTTTCAGCATGTCTAATAATGTTTTCAACATTTCAGCATGTCTAAGTATGATTTCATCATGTTAGTATTAAATCCTAAACATGTTAATCTATAATTCCAGCATTATTAACATTTTTTTCGGGTTAAAACATTAGTGTTTGACATTTCATCATATCATTGCACTATATTTCTTGATACTTTTGACACCCCTCATGAATGCACATCATATTATTGCATACACGAGTCATAGTCATCTTTTATCACTACTTGTTGAACATTTAGACACCATGCTAATAGGTTAACAACATAACCAATAATTATTTGTCTCTGTATGTAATCATATTAGTCAACATTAATTAATCAAGAGGCTAACTTGGAATTATTACATGCTACTTTTTATCCAATATGTTCGCGCTTCGAGTCCTAGGCAACATAGCTTTCTTTTAGTCAAGAACACAAATTCAAACTAGCAAAGTCCAATGCCTCTTGGACGATAGGTGGGACGTTAAGTATTACTAAAAATGTAAGTTTTATCCTTGTCATAGAACGCCTTAGACTTGACATCCAACCTAGGTGGGTGGGATGGGTAGTCATTCAGAAATGATGATCCCAACAGATATTAACGGCGAGACTAATGACATTATTACTTGTCTAAGAGTTCGGCCCTCTTGGGTCGGATGATGATTAACAAGTTGGGTTTCTGATCCGAATGAGACCAAAACATTTTTTCTGTTTGACTTGAACGATTTCTTGTTTTAGTCTTTTTATTTACTTTACATGTTTATTTGGGGTAGTTAGTTTATTACATAAGTATTCCCCATTATTATGATTTTGTCATTTCTTTCTCCTCGCTTATCTTGTTTACATATTTTTATTGATTTTATCACTTAGATGATTAATAGCTAGAATAATTAAATTAAATGTTTTTTAATTACTTTATCACGTAGTCAAACCTTAAATTAATAGTAAAACAAGAGACCTTTATTTGACCACATAGAATCCTCACGTAAAGTGTGAATTCAGCCGGTAACCACCGTTGTGGACCTCGAAAGGTGTCTAACACCTTCCTTTCGAGGTAATTTGAACCCTTACCCCAACTCTGGTGAACTAAGACTAAACAACAAAATAGTTTCGTAGTAGCCTAGACCGGTGCCCTAACACACCTTAATTTGTTAGGTGGCGACTCTTCACACTCTTCCTTAACGCAATCCCAAAAAGAGTTTGTCACGTCGAATCCCACCTTCCGCGAGGAAAATGGGGTGCGACAAAATGACGACTTTGCTGGGATCTTAGGTTCTAATCATTATGAGTTTGTGTTTTATGTGGGATTCTATTATGCGTCTGAATTTTATTTTTGATTGTGACTTTTCATGATTATTGTTTGTTTTGATACCTTGATTTATTTTTTCACTTGTTAACCCTTCTCCTTCCCTTTTTATGTGTTTTCATATTTGTTCATGCATATCCTTTCCCCTCTTCTCCCCTTTATTGGCTATATGTTTTGATATTTATTTGTTTTTATGTTGCTAAGCATGTTATTATATTTTGCTATGTGCTACGTGTTACTGCATTTTATAATTGGCATTCCGCTCATACTTTTCTCCACTTGGAACTTCTTTTATTTTTCTTTTATGAACGGTTGCATGGTAGCACGAACGTTCATTTCTAAAACACCCTTCGGGAAATGCCTTGTGGATCGGTCGATCAGCGGTGCATTGACAGCCATAAGCTCTCCCACTCTTGAGTTGTCCATTCGAGGGAATCATGTCCTAAACCCACTCTTGTCCTTTAGGCCTTGGTTACATATTTCTTTTATTAAGGAATATGCATCCCATTCAACATAGGATGCCTTGGCATCCTTGACGGGTTGAATGCTAGTCTCATTTAGAGTCCAAAGAGGTTCACAACCTCAAAAGGACTCACAATTATTTGCTATGTGTTGCATTACCATATATGCATTGATATCTTGCCTGTATCATTGTTGTCTTCTTTGTCCTAAACGCTCCTTATTTTTAGTGTTCCTTATTTTGTACCCTACAATACACTCTTAGGGTCTATTCAAAACTTCCCTTCAATGTATTCTCCTAACTCATCCGTTAGCATGTTAATTCTCCCTATGTCCCAACTCTTGCTTTGATAAAAGGTTTTAGTCTCATTTGCAATCTCTTAGTGCCATTTATTATTTTAGGAAATCCTCTTCCTAATGCTTTTAAAGTTTATATACTAGTGTCCTACTACGATTCTCGAACATTAATATCATTATATTCGTGTCGTACTTTAGCTTTCACAATCTCTAAGTTACATAGAGCTCTCATAACTTCTATTCACTCTGAATGAGCATAACTCATTATTTTCAAATAAGTAGAATATTCATTCTAGACTCCCGTGCGTATTCTTTGTTTCTAATTATAAGTCCTTTCTTCTAAGGTTGACTAAAGTTGAACATCAGAAATGGCCAGTCAAGCAATGTTTATCGACCTTGTCAATAGCGATGATGAGCATGAGAATCTGTGATTGCGTCAAAACAAAGTTATTTCAAACATCAGAAGGATAGAAGGGAAAATAGAGAGAATTAGGGAGATAATGACTAATCTCTAAGGTTCAGTTGAAATACCACCAGATTTTCCAAATCCACTATTTGAAGATGACTTCATTGCTCCCACCTACACTATGTCGTCTCTTATATCAACGACCTCACCCGCGACTGATTGTGGGGAACAAGTGTCTTCAAGTCTGTATTCAGTTGCACTTTTGAAAGTATTTAATAGGTTGACAACCATGGGCAAGGAGAAGGAAATGAAGGTATGAATTTCTAAGCATAAGGTGGGGTTATCTCAACAACCTGAGATGAATAAGTCAACCAAAGCTAAAGAAGAAGACAAGGACAGAATTGAGTACTTGAACTTTCCATTATATGATGCGTTAGGAAATCCCCATTCCCATTTGGAGGCATACCTTGACGAACTAGTAGTTATAGGACAAAGCAATGGTCTCAAGAAGAAGAACTTCGTCAGCTCACTTACTGGTCCTGCGTTGATGTGGTACGCCAAAAAATATTCTAGCAAGTGGATCTCTTGGGAAGATTTGGCAATTGACTTTATTAGGCAATTCGACAATGAGCTTAAGAGAAAGCCCATAGCCGAGATTGATTTGGTTGAGTTACAGTTCAGAGACAAAGGAAAGAAGATCATCAATGGGACATCAAAACCTACAAAGTTTGAAGTAGTCATACCCCAACCTCAACTAATATGGTACCGAGCTCCAGAAATTGTGCCATCATCCAATTACGTCTAAGCCTATTATCGTCAATCCTTCACAAAACCTCCTCCAAAAACTATTTGGTACCCACCTTTATTTATTGCTCCAATATCAAACTACCTTCTAATGTCTTACCAAAAACCACCAACAAATCAACAATCCACCAAACATCAACATGAGCTCTAGAAAAATCTACCAAAATAATACACTCCTCTGGGCGAATCCACAGAATAGTTGTATGAACGACTCAAGGAGGCAGGCTACATCATGCCTATTTTTGCCGTACCTTATGATCCTAAGTCTCAATGCTATCGTTCTGACCAAATTTGCACCTATAACTCTGGGATGAGAGGACATCCTACTAAGGCGTGCTTTGCTTTGAAGAACATGATCCAAAAGTTTATCGACACCAAAATGATAAACGTGATGGGGACAACTTCTGAAGCTGATTGATTTCTCAAGATTGACTGACACTTGTTGACATTGGTGAAGAAGATCCTATTGATTCTCCGCTCCAGACTTCCAAACATTTAAAATTCCTTTAAGTTTCACAATTTGCAGTTTATTTTATGTTTTCCTCCTTATGTAATTTGAACTACGATCGACCTGATTCCCTTGTGGATACGTAGGCGCTCATATAATGAGTTTGGTCTCACTATAATAAAACTTTCTTTTCCCCTGCTTTATTGTTTTTCTATACGGAGTTGGATTAATCGACAATATGATGTGAGTCAACAAATCTGATGTTTAACAAAAGTCAACCTAGTTCCTTTCTTATATTTTCATCTTTTTTACAATTGCAATTGCAAATTCGACATCACGTTACATCACTGTATTGTTTCGTGCATTAGGAGCTCAAATCTTTATGCCTAGTCCAATTATTAAGCCCTAGTCTTCATCCTAGGATGCCTTTGTTTCATGTTTATTATGTTTTGAACTTATATTTACTATGTGATAACTTTCATTTGGGCTTGTTTATTTTATTTTAAAGTTGTCTAGCATTTGAATATCGAACTCAAGTGACAATCTGCAAAATGAAAAATACGCTCAGCATCCAAAAGTTTTTAGTCCTCCTTCTCACGAACTATGTTGGACCTGACTTCCATTTGGATACGTAGACAGTCCACTTTGAGTCTAGTAAAAAATTTTCTTTCCCTTCCTTTCAATTATACTTCCAAAATATCGGGCTAATAAGCCCAACTTCTAAGCATATTAAGGGCATATTACGGCTATGATATTCAAATGTAGGACAACCATTTCTCTTGAACTAATATTTTCTTTGAGTGGTACAGGAACATGAGGTTCCACTCGTTGAAGAACGTTTAATTTTATTAACATGTTTATTCTTTCCCTATATGTTCCTTTTACCTTTCTAACTTGATTCTTTTTTTTATTATTTATTTATTTTCTCTCACACCTCAAGAATTGATTCATGCATTCTCCTTCCCATTACACCAACTGAAAAAAGGTCTGGTCTCCTTCTCTTATGGCTCAGTCATTAAGACAAAGAAATTGGTGATAACAACGAAACTAGAAATGAGCATGGTGAGATGATCGTACAAATGGAACAAAGAATTCTTCAACTACAAGGGGAATTGTCACAAGCCCGTAACTTGTCTAATTTACCCCTTGCTTTGAATGCTCCTCTCGAACCACAAGTTGAGGGTAACACTGTTGTCAAATCTAATGTCACATTCACAAGCCATCCCTTACCACTACTTTCTATTTCACAACCCCCAAATAATTCAAGCCACATATACACGTTGTCTAAACATAACTCATATCCACATTCTTGTCCACCCCAATGTCACACATATCCAGCTCCACTAACTTATCAAACAACATCATATGCCCATAATACACCGCCAGCGTTTACCATAAATATTCCTCATCCAAAAAGCCATACTTTAGATCCAAGTTATGTTAAAATGACTCCATTTACCCACCATCAATATAAATCAAACCCTCCAGCAAATGCCACCCTTATGCAATCCATGGTTGAAAGATTGGACAAACGCCGCCCTTATGCAATCCGTGGTTGAAAGATTGGAATAACTTGAAGGCAATAAGGGGTTGAACGAGCTAAGTTACGAGGATTTGTGCATATACCCTTGGGACTGGAGATTCAAAATTCCACTTAAAATTATACTGTGACAAGTTGGCAGGAGTCGGTAAAAACAAACAGATTCTTATGAAGTTATTCATGAGGAGCCTCACTGGAGATGCCTTATCATGGTATGTCACACAAGATGCAACAAAATGGTCAAAATGGACCGACATGGCCTCTGTTTTTATAGAAAAATTTGAGTTTAATGTCGAGAATACGCCTGATTGGTTCTATATTCAGAAGTTAAGGAAGAAACCTACAGAATCATTTTGAGAATATGGAATGAGATGGATACGTGAAGCTTTTAAAGTGAGCCCTTCTTTAGATGAAAATCAAATGAAGGAATTCTTCATTCCCGCCCAAGAGCCATAGTATTATGAAAGGATAATGCTTATAGATGATCGCAAGCTCATCAACATCATTAAGTTTGGAGAGAGAATTGAGAAAGGCACTAAAATTGGCATGATAATAAATTTGGAAGCAGTGCAAGCGATTAAGGCTCCAAAGGCCGATCAGAACAATGACATGAAGGAAGTAAATGCTGTCTTGACTATGCAAAATCCTAAAAACCAAACACCACCTCCTTCACTTTGATACAAAATACCCATATATCAAGCACCTTCATATCCATTTTAATAACCTCCTTACTTCCAAATACCTCAAACTACCTTCCAATAACCATTAGCTTATCAAAATCCACCAACGACTCTATGATTCAATCCATTCATCAAACCTCGAGCCAAGCATCTAAAAAATTAGTCAAGATAGTACACTCTTTTAGCCGAGCCTATAGACCATCTTTACGAGAGATTAAGGGTTGATGGCTACATTACTCCAGTTTCTGTAATTGTAATGAATACATGTGCGAAATAGATTGATCATTCCAAAGTTTATGCTTATCATTCAGGGATGACAGGCCACACCACAGAGGAATGTCCTGCTTTAAAAGACAAAATTCAAGAACTGATTGATAGCAAAGTGAGAAATGTGATAAGGCCAAATCTTGATGTTGCTTAATGTCTAAACATAGTTGGCATCTATCTAACGTTGATGAAGGAGTGTCATGTTGTTTATTTATTTTGGATTTGAAACACTTGAAATTACTTTAGTCATTACATACACTTGAAATGATATGATTCTTTCTGATGTAATTTGAACTACGTTCAACCTGATTCCTATTTAAAAGGGATACGTAGGCGCTCTTGTGGAGTTCGGTCTTATCAATATAAATTTTTCATATTCTCCTGAAGCATGTAACTAGGGCAGAATTTTTGAAAGAAATTCAAAAATTCTACGATTCTACAAGTTTAAGATGGACCAGACATGTAATTAGGGCAGAATTTTTGAGAGAGTCTCAAAAATTCTATCAAGAAAATTTTTAACAAATTCAAGGCTAGCAAGATTGAGGTCATGAACTGGGGCAAAAATTTTTGGGGATCCTCAAAAATTTCATCAACGATTACATCTCAAGAAAATAATGGATTCAAGACTTGAATAAAGGAGCCGGCAGAGACATGAATCAATCTTTCCCTTTTTTAAAACTAACAATTTTTCTTTAAGTGCAGGAATAGAGTGACGAGTACAAACATTGAGTATGCTATACACCATCAGAAGATATAAGGTTAAGTATTGTTGTTCTGTATTTTGAGCGGGTTAAGCACTACCCTATCGAGAGAAACTACTTGAGGTTAAACATTGTCCTTAAAAAGTTAATCGGGTTAACCGCTACTCTCTCTTAAAATTCATCCGAACTAAGCATTGTTTTGGAAACTCGATACAGTCAAGCACTACTCTATCAAAAACTCTCTAAGGCTAAGCATTGTCCTTGGAAATTTAAGTGGGTTAAGCATTATCCTCTTTCGAGAATCTAACTGAGGCTAAGAACTGTCCTTGAAAGCTAGTTGGGTTAAGCACTACCCTCTCTCAAAATTCATCCGAACTAAGCACTATTTTGGAAACTTGATGGAGTTAAGCACTACTCTATCAAAAAATCTCTAAGGCTAAGCATTGCCCTTGGAAATTTAAGTGGGTTAAGCACTACCCTCTTCCAAGAAACTGACTAAGGCTAAGCACTGTCCTTAAAAGTTAGTTGGGTTATGCACTACCCTCTCTCGGGAAATTGTTTGAAGCTAAGCATTTCCCTCTGGAAGTTGATGAAGTTACTTAAAGATGAATATTATTTTCTAATACTGAACATGCTATGCACAACTGCCTCGACATTATTAAATGCTACTACTTTACTGGACATTGTATGGATTAAGCACCATCTATTCAAATCTATACGAACAAAGCACTGCTATCTCATGATAGATACGTTTTCTTATCTCTTCTTATCCTCTTGTTATGGTTATTTTTACTATATTGCTCAAATCTTTTATACATACATATATATCTGTGTTAATCATTTTATCCAGTTGAGCTAAAAATAGCAGGACTAACAGGTATACTTATATCGAGAAGCCAAATAGCTGATCCAACATCGAGAGGTTCAATAGCCAATCTAATGTTATATCAAGAAGCCAAACAGCTGATCCAACATCGAGAGGTTCAAAAACCAATCCAACGTTATATCGAGAAGCCAAACAACTGATCCAACATCAAGAGGTTCAACAGTCGATCCAACGTTATAGCGATAAACCAAATAGCTAATCCAACATTGAGAGGTTCAACAGCCGATCCAACGTTATATCGAGAAGCCAAACAGCTAATCCAATATCGAAAGGTTCAGCCAATCCAACGTCATATCGAGAAGCCAAACAGATGATCCAACATTGAGA
Organism: Capsicum annuum; assembly: GCF_002878395.1. NCBI lineage: Eukaryota > Viridiplantae > Streptophyta > Magnoliopsida > Solanales > Solanaceae > Capsicum > Capsicum annuum. Next base: position 169,951,838 of record NC_061116.1, read on the forward strand.
GGTTCAACGTCCAATCCAACGTCATATTGAGAGGCCAGACAACTGATCCAACGCTATGATCCAATGTCATCCAACAGTACAACAGATACACTTTCTTTACTTCTTACATTCACTGTATGTTTTAAATGCTTATCATTTACATGGCTTAACTTTGGTTATCAAGTATACCATGAAGTATGCAGATGATGGAGAAGGAATAATAAACAGAGATAATTTTTGTTTCTGTTCTCAGAGTATCTCCTCATCTGTTCATCCATCACTTACCTACATCGACATTTTCAAACTACTCCATATATCATTGTTCCAAATCTTATTCATTACCAACTTACGATATCATTGTTGACACCCCTATCCTCTATTATTAACATTCTTTAGGAATATTGTCTGTTCCTAAATCTAGAACTACAAATGGCCTGATTCTTATAAAATCAGAGGTATGTAGGCAACTTGAAACTGAAGTCTCAGCCACAATATTTTTAACCACCTCCTATTGCTTTAATTCCAACGAATCATCTTGGTCAAACAAAATTGGCTACTACGTCAACTTTCGTTGCTTGACAATTCTTTTATCATTCTCAAGCAACAAAGGGGCAGCTGTTGACACCCAATTTTAACCTACCAATGCCACGTTCAGGCTGCTATTTTAGCAAAATTATTAATTTTCAAATATTAGTATTCTTTACATATTTTTTGGCATCAAACAGATTTTTGACGTGTCACATTCATGATTTAAAAATGTGCAAATTATTTTATTACTTTTTAGTGTCATTTTATAATTTATTAATTCAAATACAATATTCTACATAATTTTAATTATTTTAAACAAATATGCACACTCACAATTTACAAATGCATTATTATTATTATTATTATTATTATTATTATTATCACAACTTTATATAATAATATTGTGTAGCATTTAACTTGCTTACTTTATTTTTCGACGTCGTATTTTATTAATAGCCTAATTTAAATTGATTTTTTCTAATTTATTTAAATTCTAGACCTTTTATCCAATTTATAACAATCTTAGTCTAATTTTATACAATTAATTACAATTCTAGTCACATTTTAACTCAATTTAAAAGGTCTCAGTTCTTTTGTTATCCTTTTAATCTCAGCCATGGATCAAAATTGATCCAACAGCTGAGATCAACCCATCTCTTCTTTTTTTATTAACATCAAAACCCTAAACCTAATTTATTTCCCTAATCTCCTAAACTAAATTAGCCGCCCCACCCCCTCTCTCTCTTATCTCCCTCTAAAAAATTGACCATCGCCGAAGCCAAAATCGGCGCCTCCTCTGGCAAAGCAGTGACCATCCACCGCGATCCCTCCATTCTCTGACCAAGCCCCATGCCACCAATATACCTCAAACCACGCCGCCACAGACCTCTTCCATTTCCGTCAAGACACCATCCTACGTTGCCTCACTGGCAAAGCTCCAAATGTCGCTGCTTTGCCTCCGCAAAAACAGCAGCAACGACACTCTGCCGCCCCTCTCCTTCGCCATCGCCAGATATCAGTTTGCTTCTGCCCCGATCCCCCACCGACAATAACAACAGCGACATCGTCACCCTTTGCCGCCGCTGCTCCGGTCGAGTCCATGAAACATGACGGATTCTTAAATCCGTCAAAGGTTTGATTTATTGTTAAATTTCATTTCTTTCCTTAAGATATAATCTGTGATCTGAAATTGATGAAACTGGTTTAAGAGTTTTGATATAATTTGTTATAATATGGTTTTGTTAACGTGCTTAGGTCATCATATAAAATTTCAATTTCAGTGATATTTAATTACGACATCAATATTTTTGAATTGTTGGTTGATTCATATTCATATTCAGCTTGTGGAATCATTGTTCTAGCTTATGAAATTGTTATTCTTGCTTGTGGGTTGCATTTTTTTGATCTCTTCATTGGAAAAATATTTAATGCATAGGTGGATAGATTCTTCTTAATCGTGACGGATTTGACACTTAGTGTTTGTAGGGAAGAATATTTGATTTAACTGATACTATGAGATTGATTTTTGTGTTCAGATTTTGTGCATAATTAAATTACCGTGATTATGAAATATTATACATGATCATCTGTCCAATCTTATCACATATGGTAAAAACTAATGCATTTTATTCATTCTTTTGCCTACCTACGTAATACCCCAGGAAATTTTTTGTTGAAATTTTGTGTGTACACGTATTGGGTTCTATACACGTATTAGGTTCTATTTTCTAGAATGAATTATAAATTTTTTCATGTGGAATGTCTTAGATTATGATCCACCATTGCGTGGAATATCGAATAAGCTTTCCAAAAATATGTGGATCATCCAAAACGGACAACCGAGCGACAAGTTATGAACATACCGATCAAACCGTGAATAGTAGTGAACAGTAAAACGTGCAGGAAAAAGTACTGAGGCCTGACGTATTTTTTCTCCAACTTTAAATGATCATAACTCCTTGTACATAATGATCTAGGTGATCTACTATATATCAACAGAAATCTCTGCGAGTCCTCTTTCCAATGAAATTGGTTTCATCCAATTTGTCTATCGAAGCAAAAAGTTATGGTCGATCTACTTCAGCCTATCAAAAGCAAATTTTTGGGTCAACTTCAAACGATCATAACTCCTCGTACACAATGATCTGAGTAAGATACTATATATCAATGAAAATATATAAGAGTCCTCTTTCTAATGAAATTGGTTTCATCTAATTTGAATAGCGGAATAAAACGTTATGATTGATCTACTTCAAACTATCAAAACAGTCCACCAAAGGACAGATTCAAGAATTATTTAATTTTTAGGGGCATTTTGGTCATTCCCCCTCACCCACAATCCATCCAAACGCTATATTAAAGCCTATTACAAGCATTATATGTTATATTTCATCAAATTTCCTCAAAAAGAAAACCCTAAGATCCTACATATAACTTTAAGAACCTCTAAATTTCACCATTAATTCTGAAAATTTATTCAAGATTCTAAGTTTCTAGTTCAAGAACTCCAAGAACCATCATTGAAAGGCACGATTAACATCTCAAAAATTAGTATCGATCTAAAGTTCATCATTCAAGGTATGTGGAGTTTTTCAACAAGAACTCTCTTTTGTTTTTGTGCCGAAAAGTAATTTTCTTTACAAAGGCATGATTTTTATTTGACTTTTACGAATTTGAAGTATGAACCCATATCTTATGATGACTATTATGAAATTTTGATGTTTATGATTTTGAAAGATAAATTTACATATGTGGAGATATAAAGTACGAATCTTGAACGATATTTATCATGATTTTGATACTTGGGTCGTGAATCTCCATTGGAAATTGTGTTTTTTTTAGAAAGTGTGTGTTATTAGTGTGTTGATGTTGAATATTTGAGATATTTTGAATGATTTGACCTTTTGGTCTTAATGGAGTTGTTTTGAACTTGAGTGTGAAAGAAATCCACAACGTGGTTGATTTTGATAGATGGGAAGCATGATGGCTCCTGATGTATATTTATATATTACTAAAATGTTTTATTGTGGATTGTCTTTGAAATGATCTGAGCTAAGTCTGGGAGAAATCTTTAGCACCTAGTGGGAGGTATAAAGCGACCTTACTTCCCTAGAACTACGTGCCCTCATAGGAGTAAGCCTGAGGCTGATTTATATATAGGACGGCTCTCCCCAACATGGGTTGTACGTTGGACTCCATGTAGCTCACATGGTTTATGTCGGTTATAGGATCTCCCAGCGTGTGTGTGTTTCCTTGTGTCTATGGTGAATGGTGAAGTGATTTGAAAGTGGAATTGTGAAAGTTATTCTTTTGAAAGATTTAAATGATATTTACATTATGAGAATTGATATTCTTGATGAACTGAAAGTGATTGACAAATTATATGATGAATCACATGTGTTATTGAACTTATTTCATCCTCTCATGATTATGATGATTTTTTTCAGGCTATGTGAGTCTTTCATACGTCCTGCATATTTTTATAAATATTTATGATGATGATGTTTATACAATTGCATGCACCCCCATATGCTCGGTTCCTTTCCATGGTACTGACCCACATCTTCGGATGTGGGCTGCATTTTCTTGGAATGTAGGTTCAGGTGCTCTGTTCTAGGTTCGACAGTGATTCTTCGGGCACGCTGTTCTACATCCTCTGTTGTGGTGAGTCCTCATGTTCTAAGGACGTGATTTCTGATGTTGATTTCAAGGAATTGTTTACATTTAACAACTGAGTATGAGTCAGTTAGGGTATGTCTCAATGGCTCGCTGGTTTTATTGATTTTCTTAGAGGCTTGTCAGACTAGTATAGATGTTGGGAGTTGACTAATAAGTTGTATTTTTCTATCTTTCTGAAATTCTTTTATTCTTGGATGATGATTACTCTGTTGATATTTGAGGATTATTTATGGAAACCCCATTGATTTGTGTTGAACTGAATGAAATTGGCTCAAAGGGTTAGCTTGGGGCTACTCGTAGCCTCGAGCACTGTGTGATGCTTCGGGACTCATTTTTTGGGGCGTTACAAACTTGGTATCAGAGCCTAAGGTTTTAAGGTGTCCTAGGGAGTCTGACAAGCCATCTTAAGTAGAGTCTTGTTCATTGGTATGTAGCGCACCACATCTATGAGCAAGAGGCTATAAGACATTTTAGGAAAAAGTGTAATTCTTTCTTTCAGAAGTCTATCATGCTTAAAGTGTCTTTCTCTGCTATTGATTCGTGCTTTCCTCTTTCAGAAATATGCCTCCACATCGAGTAAGAAGAAATAATGAGGGTTAGCAACCTCAACCCGCTGACCCATTGAATGAAAATGTATCTCATGCTGAATTTTAGGCAGCCTTTTAGGCGCTGGCCCAAGATGTTACTATAAATGTTCAGGCCAACCCGACCCCAGCTCCACAGCAGCAGGGAGGTGATTCAGCTGCTGCCTAGATTTGTGACTTCATGCGGATGAATCCGTCAGAATTCTATGGGTCTAAGTCTGATGAGGATCCACAGTTATTTTTAGAGGAGGTGCAGAAGATTACTCAGGTGATGCATCTATCTGAGGAACATAGTGTGGAGTTGGCTGTGTATAGGTTGAAAGACCTTGCTTATGACTGGGTTGTTGGTTGGAGGAAAGGTAGAGGTGAGGGAGCTGTCCCTACAACTTTACAAGAGTTCTAGGATGCATTCCTGGATAAGTTTTTCCCTTTGGAGATGAGGAAGGTGAAGGTGGAGGAGTTTATGAACCTGTGACAGGGCTCTATGACTGTTAGGGAGTACTGTCTAAAGTTCAATCAGTTGGCCAAGTATGCTCTTGACTTAGTGGGTGATAATCAGGCTTGTATGAGTAAGTTTATGACTAGAGTGTCTAGTTATATGGTTAAGGAGTGTAGGTCTGCTATGCTGAATAGTGAGATAAATCTTTCTACGCTGATGACTCATGCCCAACAGATTGAGGCAAACAAGATTAAGGAGAGATATAGAATGAGAGGGAATAAGAGAGCTAGGTTCGAGCAGCATGGACAGGGTCAGACTAGATCACAGGAAAGGAGTCGCCCTCAGTATCGGGATCGTTCTTCTATGCCAGCACTGTCATCTGCTAGTGCTCCCATGACTAGAGGTAGGCAGGAGCAGGGTAGCAGGTCATATGCATCCAGGTCCCAGTACAGTGCTGGCAGTAAGCCAAATCGTCCCCTGTGTCCTAAGTGTGGTCGGGCTCATTCGGGTGAGTGTTGGGGTGAGAAAAAGGGTTGTTTCCGGTGTGGTGACATGGGTCACAGAGTTAGAGATTATCCACAGGATGGACAAAGGCATCATGACTATCGCCCTCAGACCCAAACTCAGACTGTTAGTGCTCCAGTTCCAGCGACACGCCCAGCCCCAGATCAGGGCGCCTCTTCTAGCAATGCTGGCGGGCAGTGCCAGAATAGATTCTATGCTTTACCGTCCCGCCAGGAATAGGAGGACTCTCCCGATGTTGTTACTGGTATGCTTCATATATTTCAGTTTGATGTGTATGCTTTGTTGGATCTTAGATCCAGTTTCTCATATGTTACACCTTAGATTGCTGTGAATTTTGAAATGAATCCTGAGATTATTCCTGAGCCTATCCTAGTTTCTACCCCAGTGGGTGATTCGATTGTTGCTCAAAAAGTGTATAAAAAGTGTCCTGTTACCATTCTTCATAGAGTCTTGTTGGCTGATCTAACAGAGTTTGACATGGTAGATTTTGATGTGATTCTGGGCATGGATTGGCTGTATTCTTCTTATGCCTCTATTGATTGTCGGACCGGAGTGGTCAGGTTTCAGTTTTCGGGTGCATCCGTGTTTGAGTGGTTTGGGAATTCTGTGCCACCCAAGAGTCATTTTATCTCTTACCTCAAAGCTAAAAAGCTTATTTCCAAGGGGTGTATTTACCATTTGGTTAGAGTCAAAGACACTAAGTTTGACACTCCAACTCTCTAATCTGTTAACGTCGTCAATGAGTTTTCTGATATCTTTTCGGATGATCTCCTAGGGATACCTCCTGATGGAGAGATAGAGTTTGAGATTGATCTTCTTCCTGATACTCAGCCCATTTCTATTTCTCCTTACCGTATGGCCCCTGCAGAACTTAAGGAGTTGAAAGAGCAACTCAAAGATCTACTAGATAAGGGTTTCATAAGGCCCAGTATTTCTCCTTGGGGTGCTCCTATTTTGTTTGTGAGAAAGAAAGATTGCTCTTTCCGTATGTGCATTGATTACCGCCAACTGAATAAAGTCACTATAAAATATAAGTACCCCCTTCCGAGAATAGATGATTTGTTTTACCAATTGCAAGGTGCAAGTTATTTCTCAAAGATAGACCTTCATTTCGGCTATCATCAAATCAAAGTTAGGGAGTGTGACATCCCAAAAACCGCTTTCCAAACTCGTTACAACCATTTTGATTTTCTTGTTATGTCTTTCGGGTTAACGAATGCCCCAGCAGCTTTCATGGACCTCATAAATCGAGTGTTCAGACCATATCTGAATATGTTTGTCATAGTGTTCATTGATGATATACTAGTGTACTCCCGTAGTGAAGATGAACATTTTGATCATCTTCAAACTATCTTGTAAACCCTTAGAGATCACAAGTTGTTTGCCAAGTTCAGTAAGTGTGAGTTTTGGCTAAGGTCAGTTGCTTTTCTGGGTCATATCATTTCTTTCGAGGGTATTAGAGTTGATCCTCAAAAGACCGAAGCTGTTAGAAATTGGCCTAGACCTATTTCTCCAACTGATATCTAAAGTTTACTGCCATTTTGTTGAGGGTTTCTCCTCTATAGCGTCTCCTATGACTCGGTTGACCCAAAAGAAAGTGAAGATCTTATGGTCTGAATCTTGTGAGAAGAGTTTTCAGGAGTTGAAGACTCGACTCACTTCAGCACCTATTTTGACTTTGCCTGATGGTGTTGATGGTTTTGTGGTGTACTGTGATGCTTCGAGAGTTGGGTTGGGTTGCGTATTGATACAGAAGGGTAAGGTGATAGCTTATGCTTCTAGATAGTTAAAACCAATGAGAAAAATTACCCCACCCATGAACTTGAGTTAGCTGTTATTGTGTTTGCTTTGAAAATTTGGAGACACTATTTGTATGGTTTCTATGTTGATGTTTTCACTGATCATAAGAGTCTGTAGTATGTGTTTACCTAGAGAGAATTCAATCTTAGGTAGAGACGATGGTTAGAATCTTAAAAGGACTATGATATGAGTGTACTGTACCATCCGGGCAAGGCCAATGTTGTGGCAGATTCCCTAAGTAGAGTGTCCATGGGTAGTGTTTCGCATGTGGTAGAAGGTAAGAAAGAGTTGGCTCGTGATGTACATCATTTGGCTAGATTGGGGGTTAGGTTGTTTGACTCAGCTGAAGGTAGTATAGGGGTTCAGAGTAGTTTCGAATCCTTCTTGGTTTGGGAAGTGAAGGAAAAGCAATACTTAGATGCTAGTTTGGTCAGATTGAAGGAGTCAGTCAAGGACCAAAAAGTAGAGGTTTTATCCCAAGGGGTAGATGGTGTGTTAAGATTGCAGGGTAGATTATGTGTCCCGAATATTGATGATCTGAGACAGAGGATTATGGCTGAAGTGCACAGGGCGCGATATTCTATTCATCCTGGTGCCACCAAGATGTACCGAGACTTACGGGAAATCTATTAGTGGAGTGGCAT
>NC_061116.1:169963014-170033170 GCF_002878395.1 Capsicum annuum
TAGCCTCAAGCACCGTGTGACGCTCTGGGACCCATTTTCTGGGGCGTTACAACCTACTTACGGTAAATTTGGCTTCTAATTGACTCCATTTAGTTAATTAACAAAAAATAATATTGTTGATGAGTTTTTCAAATATTGGCATTCCTTTTATTCCTTGGATTGATTTGTATGTGATTGATTCAGTTAAGAGAAATTTTCTCTTAATTGGGTCACAAGAATATTGTTTTGCTATTTTTATCTTGGTATGATTTTACATTACTTGGCTATATAAACAACTCCTCCTCATTCTTTGAGGGTAGAACGGACTCACTATAATCTCTTATCACCCTCTCTCACCCCCGATACACTTTCTCTATATAGAAAAACCTTTATTTTTTATCACATTTACTCTCTACTCTCTAGACATCTCATATACTACTCCTGACTATAGCATATGCTTCTCTATACGAAAAAAATAAGATTTCTCAAGCTTTGACTTTCTCTTCAGGTTTAAGGCAATATCTCTTACTGTTACTAGTTCTTTGCTTCAACAACCTACTTATTATCTTAATTTGTATACTGCTCATTGGTAAGTCACTAATCGACGCATTATTTTCTTATTCCACAGTAGTTGTGATAGCAAAATATAGAAAGCATGTCTATAGGGACTAATTTGAAACGATGACGTTGTGCTTGCTTACTATGTCTTTGTTTCCTATGCCTGTGTTTCCTTTGTGCCTCTGTTCAGGACAACATGTTCGTATATAATTTTGTGCTTGCCATGTTATGTTTAACAGGTTCGGAAATTGAAGAGTCCCCGGGATGTTTAATTGGATTATGTTATAGTTAGATGTGTCTTTATTTATTTATTTGCGTTTGTAATATTATTTGTAAAAATATTATTCTTATTATTGTAATTATAACATTTGGGGGACTGCTTTGGGGGCGGGGATTTACGTGCTCTATGAACTGTATAGTTGGTACAACTTAGGTTTACGTGCGATACATATTACGTGGATCATCTAGGCACAACAAATTTAGGATTTATTAACATAGGCAATGCTTAGTCTGTTTGTCAACTAATTCGATTCAATTCCGGTACATTAACGTGATTTTAGCATTAGGTATAAACGATTTAATATGTCTATCATGTTAACACGAATATGAGCATTTGAACTTGACATTATGTACTATAACATATTAGGCGTATTAATTTGACATGTAGCATATCAGTGTACTTTGGCATGTTAGACTCTAAAACATGATAATGCATCTTTAGAACATTTGTATGTTAAGTTAATTTCTAACATATTAATGTATTGTAAGCATGTTAAACAATAGAGGTTTAAACGAGTTAATATATTCCTAGCATGATCATGATTTTAAGCACGTCTATCCATGAATATGTTAACAATTAATCTTATGCATATTAAGTATTATATTTAAGCCTATAACATTTTCTAATATGTTTAATACAATTTTCAGCATGTTTAATACAATTTTTAGCATGTTTAATACAATTTTCAGCATGTTTAATACAACTTTCAGCATGTTTAATATAATTTTTAGCATGTTTAACAATATTTTCAGCATGTCTAATTGATTTTCCTGCACATTGTAGTATTTTTCTGCACATTATACACCCTCGGGACACTATAACATATTACTGCATAATTAAAACAAACTTCAGCATGTTTAATAATATTTTCAGTATATTAAAACAGATTCCATCATGTTTGTCGTAACTTTCAGCATGTCTAATAATATTTTTAACATTTCAGCATGTCTAAGTGTAATTTCAGTATGTTAGTATTAAATCCTAAACATGTTAATCTTTAATTCCGGCATTATTAATATTTTTTTTCGTGTTAAAACATTAGTGTTTGGCATTTCATCATATCATTGCACTATATTTCTTCACACAATTACCACACTTTTGACACCCCTCATGAATGCACATCACATTGTTGCATACACGAGTCATAGTCATCTTTATCACTACTTGTTGAACATTTAGACACCATGCTAAGAGGTTAACAACATAACCAATAATTATTTGTCTCTGTATGTAATCATATTAGTCAACGTTAATTAATCAAGAGGATAACTTGGAATTATTATGTGCTACTTGTTGTCCAATATGTTCGCGCTTTGAGTCCTAGGAAACATAGCTTTCTTTTAGTCAAAAACACAAATCCAAAATAGCAAAGTCCAATGCCTCTTGGACGATAGGTGGGATGATAAGTATTACTAAAAATGTTAGTTTTATCCTTGTCATAGAACGCCCTTAGACTTGACATCCAACCTAGATAGGTGGGACGGGTAGTCATTCGGAAATGATGATCCCAATAGATATTAACGGCGAGGCTAATGACATTATTACTTGTCTAAGAGTTCGGCCCTCTTGGGTCGGATGATGATTAACAAGTTGGGTTTCTTAAAATATAAATTCATAATCTACATGTCTGAAATATATAATAGAAATACATAAGAAATCTAAAAATATGTAAAATAGAGTAAAGCATAGTAACTACGTAAAACTGTTTTAGTAGGAGTTTCTCTTAAATGATATAAACCTTGAGAGAAAACATGTAGTCCAACATCAATTCCATGTTGAGGATGGTTGCTCTATACCTTGTCATCGGTATAGAACCTGAGTTGGTGTGATCATAACTGATGCCCAAACTGGGTGGGAAAAATAAACCTATGCTGACAATATAGTTTTGGGACTTGGATACGCTGAACCTCATTCCAGTCGATGCTAACTGCTAATTCCAATAATAGACTAACTACTTATACTATAGGAAATTGTTATGAAAATAGCATGAAACTTGTTTTAAATTAAACTTACGATTGTGGTACTGACACGCTGAGAACTAGTCATGCTTCTTTTACTGCTTCATGTAATCATAGAAAATTTCTTAATATTTCATACTTAAAATAAGATCATAGGGGCAATTCATGCAAAACTAATAAGTCACAAGTCAGGGATCTAAATCATGTTAAAAATGAAAAATTTATCATATATTTTATTAATTAGACAAAGATAAAGTTCATAAAACCATGAGAGGAATATAAAAATTCATAAATCATGCAATTTGGGAATTTTACCCTAGTTAAACAAGGCATAATGCATAAACATGCCCTTTAAGTTGACCCCAAATTACATCTATGACTTCAACTTTGGGTATGTACAAGTAGGCACTTAAACTTATACAGAGTTAAACAAGTAGACACACACGTCATATGTGGTATAATACATGTAGGACAAGCAGTGGCCACATAGGATGCCACATAGGACATATGTGTCTACTTGTTCAACTTTATATAAGTGTAAGTTCCTACTTGTGCACACACAAAGTTAGAGGTCATATATGCGATCTGAGACTATGTTAAAGGTCATATTTATGTATTGTGCCGTTAAATAAATCATGCTTATTTAAGGTGTAATGCCCCGAGAGTACACCCTGGGCGTCACATGGGGCTTACAATCCCGAGGGACAACAAGCTAACCCATGAGATGGTACCTACTGTGAGCACTGAATAATATGATCATAAATGTGAAAGAACACTGACATGCTATTAAGTTTTAATAACTGAATTCAAAAATGAAATATGAGTCTATTGAAATAACTGATTGAATTTGATAAAATACTGATAAACTAGATAACTAACTGTAATGTCTGAATACCGAATAACTGACTCTAATATCTGATACGCCTCTAAAACTAAATGACTGTGAGTTGGTGGGATAGGCCCCAACTAACTCCAACTAACTGTTGAACTGAGACATGAAATAAAGTAAGCCTGTTCTCAAAGTATGAGGACTCACCACTGCTACTGCTAAGGATCTGTGAGTCTAATCGTGAACTAAGAACTGAGTGTCAGAACTTATGCTATAATATATCATAACATAAAAAAGGTATGTGATCAGTACTTTGAATGTACTGGTATGTTAAATGAGGTAGGCTAATATGCATGGTTTCAGGAACAGAACTAATAGTTAACTGAATATGCATATAATGCATGGAGTACTAAATAGAGAGCATGAAATCTATAGGTACTAGGAATATATGGAAATCTGTAAATACTGAGTATGTATGAAAATTTATAAATACTGAAGATACGTGAAAATCTGCAGATACGGAGGATGCATGACCAAGCATATAACATGAACTGAGTAAAATCCGTAAACTAAAGTACTAAAATAACAGAAAAATGTATGCTTTAGTAAAACAACACTAAGACTGAATAACTGAACAAGGAATAAGACTGTATCTGAGACTGTGGGAGGTATCATCTAACCGGCATTCCCCAATTTGAGCTAATCGGGGTCTAACCTGTAACCCCAATTGGAGGGTGTTAATACCGTGCCACAGGTATTAACGCTGGCTGTGTAGATCCACTAAATTGAGATAATGTCCAAAGGACTAAGGGTGTCAAGCCTGAACTGACAGGTGACCTTTGCGAGATAGTCAAACCTAATCTGACAGGTGACTTCTCATATCCTACACTGGCTACATAGTTCTGGAGTATAGGGACTGCTACTAACTACTCTGCCTATCTAATAGGGAATCCTCTATCCCTACACTCGCTCGGTGCTAAATCCTACTCCTAATTGAAAGACACTGAAATACTAGACTATTCTGAGTTTAACTGACTAATATCTGACTATTTTGATAATGCTCATAGTATGTTCTGAAGACTATTCTATAATGTACTAAGACTAGACAACATACACATCTATGGTTTTCGGGTATTCAATACCTCCAGGACTCAAAAACAACAATGGTAAAATGACACTAAAGCTTGGGGAACAAAGCATGAAGGCTTTTATTAAATCACTCACTCTTGAAGGCATTTTATCAAACACTTGTAGTTCATGGTTTAAAGCAATCATAGGAATGTCATGAAACTTATAGAAATAGCATGAATTCGACATAATAGTATTAAATCATGGTTTAATTCAATAAATAATAATATTAAAACATGGAGGGTTGAATAACAACAATAATTTCATTGAATCATGGTATAAAATCAATAGTACATGGAGATTCATGGGTGATATCAAAATTTAAAATCAATTAACTTGCAAAGATCAAAATTTTATAATTTAAATAGGATACTTGGACTCTATGAATGAAAGGAATCCATGGATGAACATCTAACATACCTGGGATAATGAATTTGGAAGGATTGGTGGTAAGTTCTTGAGATTTGACCTTGATTCTTGAGAGTTAGGATTCTTGTTCTTGAAGAAAGTTGAATTTAATTTGAGAGAATAATGCAAAAGTGAGAAAATAATGCTCTCTTAGGGTTAAATCCCATGTGTAGGTGGATTTGGGGCCATGGGAAAAGACCAAACGACCCCTGTAATTTAAAATCGCAAAACTGGAAAAATTCTTGATTTTCACCCTTGGCGCGATGCTCCACTATCGCGCCAAGCCACTGGAAATTGCTAACTGGGAATATGGCTGGTGATGCAATGCAGTGGTATCGCGTTGCCATCTTGGATGCGCCCTGAAAACTCACCACAATGCGGTAGAATCGGGAAGAGATACTAGAAATTGTCAAATGCCAATTTGGCCTTTGGCGCGATGCGCTAAGATCGCGCACTTCACCAAAAATTGCCAATCGTCATTTAAACTGGCTCCACGATGTGCTAAGGGATAAAATGACGGTGTTTAATGATTGAAACTTAAAATAGCCATAAATTCTTATCCGGTTATCGAATTTGGGCAAATTTTATATCGTTGGAAAGCTAATTCAATTTCCTACGCAATGGCAGGCTTTAAAATGAAAAATATGAGTGTTTAAACAATTTTATACACGAATAATCATGTATTAGGACTTAGATTATGCTAAGGAAATATGAGGAATTACAATATCTCCCCCTTGTGATCATTCATCCTCGAATGAGACTGGTTAAGCTGAGGGAAGACTGATAGACTGATCTTACAGACTGAACATGCATATCTGATGCATGGAATGCATGACTAACATAAACATTATATGCAACTGAAAATGAACATGATAAAGAGAAATCTTAAGAAGATTAGTACCTTATACTAAATCTGGAATCACGGAGAAAATATGAGGGTACTTGGTTCGCATTTCTGCCTCTGCTTCCCAAATGGCTCCCTCAACAAACTGATGCCAAATAACTTTGACCGATGGAACTTCTTTGTTCCTTAGTCTATGAACTTGATGATCAAGAATTTTGACTAGAACTTCCTCAAAGGAAAGACCGTTCTGAATATCTACACTTTCTAAGGGAACAACTACAGCTGGATCACCAATACACTTTTTCAACAATGAGACATGGAACACTGGGTCTACTGAGGCTAAATCTGAAGGAAAATTAAGCTCGTAAGCTATCTTTCTAAAATGACTAAAAATTCTGAAGGGACTGACATATCGGGGACTGAGTTTCCCTATCTTGCCGAATCTCTTCACTCCCTCTATGGGAGATATTTTCAAGTACACAAAATCACCAACCTCAAACTCTAGATCCTTTCTCCTCACATCTGCATATGATTTCTGTGAGCTCTGGGCAGCCCTAAGCCTTTCTCTAATCAACTAAACCTTCTCTAACGCATCAAACACCAAGTCAGGCCCTACTACTGCGGCCTCACCTATTTTAAACCAATCAATTAGAGATCTACATCTCCTACCATAGAGAGCCTCAAATGAGGCCATACGGATACTGGAATGATAGATGTTATTATATGCAAATTCGATCAAAGGCAAATGATCATCCCAACTACCTATAAAATCAACTACGCCTGCTCTCAGCATATCCTCCTGAGTCTGAATGGTCCTTTCTGCTTGATTGTCTATCTGAGGGTAGAAGGTTGTACTGAGGTAGACTTGGGTACCAAAGCCCTTTTGGAATGTTTTCCAGAAGTAAGAGGTAAACTGGGCACCTCTATCTGAGATGATAGATAAGGGGACACCATGCAACCTAACCAACTCTCTGAGATAGAGTTTGGCATAGTCCTCGGCTGAGTAAGAGGTATGGACTGGCAAAAATGGAGCTGACTTGGTTATCCTATCTACGATAACCCAAATAGAATCATTTTGATGATGGGTATGAGACAACCCTATCACAAAATCCATGTTTACTTCTTCCTATTTCAATGTGGGAATACTGAACTCCTGTATAGACCCATTAGGCTTCTGGTGCCCAATCTTAACTTGATGGCATGTAGAGCACTTAGCCACAAACTCTACAATATCTCTCTTCATCTAACTCCACCAATAGATCTCCCGCAAATTACGGTACATCATAGTGGCCCCAGGATGAATAGAGTAACGTGTACTATGCGCTTCTGCAAGAATTCATTGCCTCAAATCTTCTACACCAGACACACACAATCTACCCTGACAATACAAAAACCATCTCCCCCTTAGGAGAAAACCTCTACTTTTTTTATCTTTGACTGATTCTTTCAACTTAACGAGATTGGGATCTCTATCCTATTTTTCCTTCACCTCGGAAACTAGAGATAATTCTGAGCTACTCTGCACCCATACACTACCTTTTGCTGAATCGAGTAAGCGAACACCTTGTCGGGTAAGCTGGTGAACTTCCTAAGCTAACTTCTTCTTACCATTCTCAACATGAGCAACACTACCTATAGACAACCTACTAAGAACATCAGCCACTACGTTGGCCTTTCCCAAATGATATAGAACACTCATGTGATAATTCTTCAATAACTCTAACCACCTTCTCTGATGCAAATTTAAATCTTTCTGAGAAAACACATACTGTAGGATTTTATGGTCAATGAACATATCAACGTGCACCCCATACAAGTAATTCCTCTAAATATTTAAGGTGAATACTACTGTTGCTAACTCAAAATCATGAGTTGGATAATTTTTCTCATGGGGTTTAAGTTGTCTGGAGGCATAGTCTATGACCTTACCTCTATGCATAAGGACACAACCCAAACCTACTCTGGATACATTACAGTACACAACAAACCCATCTAAACCATCTGGCAAGGTAAGAACTGTGACTGAGGTGAGTCGAGTCTTCAACTTCTAAAAACTCTTCTCTCAAGAATCTGACCACTGAAACTTAACTTTCTTCTAAGTCAATCTGGACATGGGGGATGAAATAAAAGAAAATCCTTCAATAAACCGACGCTAATAGCCAGTTAAACCCTAGAAACTCCTAATGTATGACGGAGAGATGGGTCTAGGCCAGTTTTTTACCACCTCAGTCTTTTGAGGATCAACTCTAATGCCATCACCAGAAATAGTATAGCCAAGGAAAGCTACTGATGTTAGCCAGAATTCACACTTACTGAATTTATCAAATAACTGGTGAGCTGTGGTACTACCCCTCCATCCAAGGACTGGTTCATATGTGAACTAAAATAAACTATTTTGTTTCTACAATCAACTGAGGCATAGCATGAGTGGAGCCAATCCATGCTGAGAATGATGTCAAAATCCATCATCTCTAACTCTACGAGATCAACTGAGGTAACTTTCTGAGATATTATGACTGGATAGTTCCTGTATACCTGTCTGGATATAATAGAAACACCCACTAGGGTAGACTCTAAAAAGGGCTCTGCTACAGTTTCGAGACTGACTCCGAAGTTAACGGCTATATATGGAGTTACAAAAGAAAGAGAAGCTCCAAGGTTAAGTAAATCATAAACATGTAAGTGGAAGACCTGTAACGTACCAGTAACTATGTCAGGAGAATTTTCCTAATCTTGGTAGGACTGAAGAGTATATAATCTATTCGGACGCTGATAACTGGTAGCACTGGAAGCGGCACCCTGCTGAGTTAGGCGATCGGATGAAACTGGTGAATGATGGGACTGGCCCTATTGGAGCACATCCCTACCTTTTTGAGCAACTAACCGACACTCCTGAATCCGTTGGCCTAGCTTGCCACACCCGAAGCACACATCACTCCCCGCTCTACACTCACCCTGATGGTGTTTGCCATATTTTTAACATAGAGAATTTGTACAAGAACTACTAATACTGACCTGGGACTTAGAGTGCTCTATCCCTACTATCATTTTTGAATTTAGGTACTGGGGTACTGACAGAAGAGGATGCTAGGGCTTAAGACCTCTAATAAAATTAAGGATGATTACCACTCTCTGACTTTTGCTAACTGAAGTTAAAACTACCCATCCTATCCCTCTTGTTTCCTCTCTCCCTCTTCTTAATACTTTGCTCCCCTATCTGTTGAGCATGGACCATCAGCCTAGACAAGTCTATCTCACTAATCCGCATTGCGGTCCTGCACTTCTTGACCATACTATCAGATATGCCAGACATAAACTTACTCATCTTGGATCTGCTATCAGCTACCATATAAGGAGCATATCTAGCTAACTGAGTAAACTTGAGGGAATACTCCTTCACGCTCATGCTACCCTACCTCAAGTTGATAAACTCTAATACCTTGGCCTCCTTTAACTCCATTGGGAAGAATCTGTCTAAGAAAGTTGTGAAAAACTCTTACCATTCTACAGGCCCTACATCTACACCCCTACCAACCTTTCACTACTTAAACAAAAAATAGGCTACATCCTGTAACTGGTATACAACCAACTCAGCACTCTGACTAGATGTCACCCTCATAGAATCCGAGACCCTCTGAACTATATCTAAGAATTCCTGTGGATCCTCTTCAGACTTGGATCCTGTGAAAAAAGGAGGATTCATTCGGGTAAAATTCCAAATTTTGATTGCAGCATATTGGCCACTGGGTTGGATAGAATAGCAGTTGGCCATTCATTTTGTTCTGCTATGGAGTTTGCTAGAATAGTAAGCACGGCTCTGAATTCTACGTGAGAGACACGTTTGTCCAGAGGATCTGCCTTGATGGGCTGAGGGGCTGGCTAGTTTCCTATTCTTCTTCGAAGGCATGTTCTGTAAATCAAAAGAAGAAATAAA
The DNA here is from genome assembly GCF_002878395.1 of Capsicum annuum. Taxonomy (NCBI): domain Eukaryota; kingdom Viridiplantae; phylum Streptophyta; class Magnoliopsida; order Solanales; family Solanaceae; genus Capsicum; species Capsicum annuum. Next base: position 169,972,933 of record NC_061116.1, read on the forward strand.
TTAGACTGAGAGTTTAACTTGAGCTCATGCTCACTCGCCCAACATGAACACTGAAAGAAGGGAAACTTTTCCTAAATGCTTTATAGCCTCTCATCCATAAATGTGGTGCGCTATACACCCATTATAAGACTCTACTTGAAGTAGCTTTCAGACTCTACAAAACTAATAGTTAACTGAATATGCATGTAAAGCTTGGAGTACTGAATAGAGAACATGAAATCTGTAGGTATAGGGAATATATGGAAATCTGTAAATACTAAGTATGCATGAAAATCTGTAAATATTAAAGATATATAAAAATATGTAGTACTGAGGATGCATGACCAAGCATATAACATGAAATGAGTAAAATCTACAAACTAAATACTGAAATAACAAAAATCTGTACGCTTTGGTCAAACAATACTAAGACTGAATAATTGAACTTGGACTGTAACTAAGACTGTATCTGAAATTATAGGAGGTATCATCTAACAGAAATTCCCTATTTTAAGCTAATCGGGGTCCAATTTGTAACCCTAATTAGAAGGGTGTTAATATCGTGCCACAAGTACTAATACTGGTTATGTGGATCTACTAAATAGATATAATGTCCAAAGGACTAAAGCTGTCACGCCTGAACTAATGGGTGACCCCTGCGAGATATTCAAGCCTAATCTGATGGGTGACTTCTCATATCCTATGCTGGCTATGTAGTTCTGGAGTATAGGGACTGCTACTAACAACTCTACCTATCTGACAGGGAAGACTCCATCCCTACACTCACGGTTTAGGTCCTTTATTAAGGACATTTTGGTTACTTAGTCTTGTCTAAGTAACGCTCCATGACCACCCCTTTTCATTAAGGGTATTATAGTCATTTTGTTATGTAATAAGTTAGACTATAAATAGGTTCTATTAGTTCATTTGCTAGTTAGTTTATGAAAGATAAAAGATTGAAACACTTAAAATCCTCTCTCTTGAGAGTATACCACCTTAGTATAGTCTTAGTTAGGACTTGGAAAAGTCATCCTTAGTATAGGGCTTGGAAAAGCCAATATTGTTCTTTGCTTGGAAACGGTGGATCTTGAGGTGAGTCGATTACCTTGGCGGTCACCATAAGAGTGTGGTTTTGATTATTACATTCATCAGGGATTAATGTTGAAATATACTTTGTTCTTAATCTTTTAATAATCTTGGTCTCACTATCTTTCCTTTTATTATTTTGCAAATCCGTGTGTTTTTATGTTTGTCATCTTGTATCTCTTTGTGTTGCTTGTTCTTCTCACGTTTTGTGGACTATTTTGGCATCTTGGTGGACTGATTTGTATCATTTGCTATAATATCATGGCTTTATATTGTTTCCACAAGATCAATCTTAGGCTCGTAAACTTGAAAATAAAAAAAAAGTGTTAGAAAACCGAAAAATCAAAAAGAGGCAAATCTGTCCATTTTTTGTGTTCTTGGCCGAAATTGTATTCTTGTTGTTGTTGTTGTTTTGGCCGAAATTTGTGTCTAAATTTAGGTGTGTTTTGGTTGTCTTAGTTGTTTCTAAGTGTTAGTTTTGTCTTCACTAACACCCTTGAGTCTAGTTCCAAGTTGAGCTTGAACATTGTTGTTGGTATTGTTGTTTCGGTTTCGAGAACTTGAACATTGTTGGTGTTTTTGTGTGGACCAAAACTTGAAGGTGGTTTGAGCTCGTGTTGTTGGTATTTTGTTGTGGTATTTAAGCTTGGAAAAGGTGTTGTTGATTGTTGGAGTTTCAACGTGAGGCTAGGTTTTCAAACTTCTATTGAAAGCTTTTGTTGTTCTAGACTATCTTTATGTCTAGTAGCAAAAAAGCTCTTCAATAGTGTTGTTTGATCCAAAAGACAAGTGGAAAGAAGTGAGGCCTTTGTTAGTCTTTAAAATAAATACCAAAGACCTACCAAAAGGGAAGGGGGACAAAAATATCTACAAAATACTTGGTACTAAAAGAGGGAAAAACACTTTCTAGGTGTCCAAAAGAGGAAAGGGCCACCAACCCTTCAAAAAAATGTCTTGCCCAAAAGGTGTAAGACAAGACAAACCTTTTCTAATGCAAAAAAGGGCTCCAATCTTGATATTTTTCTTCCCCAAGGCCGAAATACACTTCTTCAAAAATTGAAAATTGAACCAAAATTTCAAAGGTAGAAAAATAAGAACCTTTCAAAAACCGCAACCAATCCTAGACCGCCACATCACCAATTTTTGTACAATACCGAAACTTAGGGCTCAAAATCTTGGATTCTTAGTTTATTATTGTTGATTTTTAGTTTCAATTTTTTTATTCTTATACTAATTGGCAACTAGTAAATACCTACTAAGTTGTAAATTAGTTTTTGAATACGTTTCTTTCGTGTCTTCGTTATTTGTGTACTTTTCTCGTTTGTAACTCGTAGTAACTTCTTTATTTCAAGTTCATAAGTGAATTTTATTTTTTGTATTGAGTCAATCAAAACAAGAATCCATTCCAGCCGTCAAGTAGGATTGACATCTTATTCACTACCGAAGTATAAGCAACTTTCAATATTCGCCGCTCCAATTGTGAGAATCACAAAGGTGAGTGTATCGAGTGTTGGTAAGGAGCTTTTTTTTTTTTTTGTTTATTTTTATTTTTTTTGTTAGGTACCATGGCTGCACATAATTTCAAGGCCACGTGTGATTGCATCCATGATGATCTTGAAGCTATGCAACGACACATTGAAATTATACGCCAATTGTTACCCAAACTCTTCCCTCAAAATCCAATTGTCCAAACAACTTGTGATAAGAGATTTTTGAAGGAAGTTGCTTCCCAATCTTGTGATGGACTTTCACACCGAGGCAAAGATGAACATACTCATGAACGTCAAGGTAAAATAGCTAACCCTTATACTTTTGTGCATGTGAATAATAATTATGTGGCCAGTAGCCCATTGAGTGTGAGTTATAGCTTGCCTATTTATGAGTCTATTATTTCTTTGCCACTTGATGATGATGTACTTATTGTGAGTGTGGATACACTAGTTGATCCTATTGATGACCTAATCGACTCTTCTTGTAAGATTGATTTATGTCCACCTAGTGTTGAAACCATTGTGTTGAATGAAAGTACATCGTCTTGTGAAATTTATATTGATCAACTTTTGTGTGAAAATTGCCCACCATTTAAGGATGTGTGTGATGTGATTAATGAATCTCAAGTGTGTGATAATGTTAAAAATATTGATCAAAGGAATAGGAGTGAACCCGAGAGCTATTCTTGGGATAATCTTGTGCTTGAAATCTTTTTGAAATTTGATATTGATCTTTTAGAGAGTGATGAACGTGTTTGTTCTGAATCTGCCCGTGAAATAGATCATGCTCTCTTAAGGTATAATGTCTTGTTTGAAGATGATATAACCATTCCTGATGAACCTAGTGGTGGAAATAATGGTATAGCTTGCCTTAAAAACTATAGCCGATATGCTAACCCACTATGGTGTGACAACATTCCTCCTAAAGATGGAAATCTCTTCTTGGAATATGAGAGTACTCTTAAGGGTAACGGATGTGTGGTTTTGGAAACTACTTCTCCTTCTACTTTGTGTGACTTTATTTTGAGAGTACTCATGGTGATGATTGTGAAACTAGTAGTGAGTACACACATGAGGGCACCTTAGTAGAAGTCGACTTGAGTGATACCTTTCTCTACTTTCTATTTGCTTTGGATAATATGTATGCTATTGTAGAGAGTATACCATTTTTTTTGGGTGGTCCATTTTTTTTGGGTGGTACCACGGGAAAGGGGACTGTTTTCTAGACCCGTGTTTATGGCCACTCTTCCCGTTTGACCCCGGTGCCAAATATAGAATTGGTGATGATGGTGCACCCAACTTGTTGCTTGGTTTACATGACAAGCAAAGTATCATTTTTGGTGAATTCTATAGCCAAATCCTTTGTGTATTTTTCATTAATTATGTAATATTTAGTTCAACGGATCATTGGTTATATTCTAAATATGTGCAACCTTGGCATATTGAGTTGATTTGTCGTGCTTACCCTAACCCTTATGCCATGAGGAGTTTGTATTTGTATGTTCTTTCTTTGGTTTTGCAAGGTTTGGATTCGAGGTCGAATCCTTTTCAAGAAGGGGAGGATGATATGCTTCAAATGGCCGCCTTAGTTTTCAATGACATCATTCGAAGTCAGTACGTGGGGCATCAAGCTTTGGTCACATTAAGGAAATGGGATCCTACATGGTGGGGCCGATTTAAGTACACCAAAGAGCAATCCCACGTATGAAAGATTGCTCGGAGCATTGAAGATTGAGGACTCACGATTTAGGTCCTTTATTAAGGACATTTTGGTTACTTAGCCTTGTCTAAGTAACGCTCCATGACCACCCCTTTTCATTAAGGGTATTGTGGTTATTTTGTTATGTAATAAGTTAGACTATAAATAGGTTCTATTAGTTTATTTGCTAGTTAGTTTATTAAAGATGCAAGATTGAAACACTTGAAATCCTCTCTCTTGAGAGTAGACCACCTTAGTATAGTCTTAGTTAGAACTTGGAAAAGTCATCCTTAGTATAGGGCTTGGAAAAGTCAATATTGTTCTTTGCTTGGAAACGGTGGATCTTGAGGTGAGTCGATTACCTTGGCGGTCACCGTAAGAGTGTGGTTTTGATTATTACATTCATTACGGGTTAATGTTGAAATATACTTGGTTCTCAATCTTGTAATAATCTTGGTCTCACTATCAATCCTTTTATTATTTTGCAAATCCATGTGTTTTTGTGTTTGTAATCTTGTATCCCTTTGTGTTGCTTGTTCTTCTCATGTTTTGTGGACTGTTTTGGCATCTTGGTGGACTGATTTGTATCATACATAAAAAAACTATGGTTTTCAGGTATTCAATACCTCCAGGACTCAAAAACAATAATGGTAAAATGACACTAAAGCCTGGGGGAACAAAGCATGAAGTCTTTTATTAAATCAATCACTCTTGTAGGAATTTTATCAAACATTTTTAGTTCATGGTTTAAAACAATCTTAGGAATGTCAAGGAACTTATAGAAATAGCATGAATTCGACATAATAGTATTAAATCATGGTTTAATTCAATAAATAATAATATTAAAACATGGAGGATTGAATAACAACAATAATTTCATTGAATCATGGTATAAAATCAATGGTACATGGAGATTAATGGGTGAAATCACAATTTAAAATCAATTAACTTTCAAAGATCAAAATTTTATAATTTAAATAGGATACTTGTGCTCTATGGATGAACATCTAACATACCTGGGATAATGAATTTGTAAGGATTGATGGTGAGTTCTTAATATTTGGCCTTGATTCTTGAGAGTCAGGGTTCTTGTTCTTGAAGAGAGTAGATTTTAATTTGAGAGAATAATGCAAAAGTGAGAAAATAATGTTCTCTTAGGATTAAATCCCGTGTTTAGGCGGATTTGGGGCCATGGGAAAATACCAAACAACCCCAGTAATTTAAAATCGCAAAAATGGAGAAATTTCCGATTTTCACCCTTGGCACGACGCCCCACTATCGCGCCAAGCCACTGAAAATTGCCAACTAGGAATGTGGCTGGTGACGCGATACAGGGGTATTGCGTTTCCACCTTAGATACGACTTGGAAACTCACCGCGATGAGGTGGAATCGCGGAGATACACTAAAAATTGCCAAATGCCAATTTGGCCTTTGGCGTTATGTGCCATGATCGCGCACTTTCACTAAAAATCGTCATTTAAAGTGGCTCTGTGATGCACTAAGGGTTAAAATGACGGTGTTTAACGACTGAAACTTAAAATTGCCATAATTTCTTACCCTGTTAGTGAATTTGGGTGAATTTTATATCGTTGGAAAGTTAATTCAATTTTCTTCGCAATGGCAGGCTCTAAACTGACAAATAATGAGTGTTTCAAAAATTTTATACATGAATACTCATGTATTGGGACTTAGATTATGCTAAGGAAATATGGAGTATTACATAAGGAAACTGATATTTTAAAATATCGAAATTAGTTATACTCATCTTTTAATTAATTCTGGGATCATGTATTTATAACATGCCAAGTAGTATTAAAATAAGTTGAAATCTCTCAAATCATACTAAATTATTGCCCAAATCTTACGAATAGGAAACACTTGTAAAACTTCATGCATAATCACTTTAACAAGAAGTAAAATCATATAATAACGTAAAGAAATTGACTTTCAAGAAAATAGGCATAATTGGCATAAATCCTAAATCATGAAATTATGAAGTTTTAAATTTAAAATTCATGAGGTTTTGGGCATGAAAGTAAAAGAAAACTCTCATTGAAGTCCCACATACCTTAAAATAGACGATATATTGGTGAAAAACTTAATTCTTGGAAAAACTCTTGAACTTGAGAACTTTGGAGCCTTGAGATTTAAAAGAACCTTTTTTTGAGTTTTGAATTTTGGGATAGAAGAGGAGTGAGGTTTTTTAGATGATTATAACTTTTTTGGAATGAATTTGAGGATCAAAATAAATTGGGGAAGTTGCATGAGAAAAAAGAACTAGTTTGCCCCTAATGTAATAAGAGAAATGTAGATTTGACACTTGGGAGAGGTGCTCCTCTTCGAGCAGCCCAACATAGAGGCTTTCCAGTGATTTTTCTATCAACGGCTCCACCCTTCCCAATGCACACCTATAATAGCATCACTTATATGCACATAACTTTTTTCTCTGGACTCGGATTAACTAACAGTTGGTGGCATTGCAAAAAAAATTCAAAAAGCTTTAATTTGGTGGGTCTTGAGCTACAAACTCTTCATATGATATGAGTAATGATCATTTGAAGTTGACCCTAGTGAAATCTCATACTAAAACTCAATTAGTATGAAAGCTTTCAACTCAACTTTACGGTAAAGGTTCCTTATGACCTTAATTCATATGCAAGCTTTTCATTCACTAAGGAATAAATCTTTAAATTTATGAAATATTAGAAATCATTGAGTTTGGTTTTATACACATTCAAAGAATGGTTTGAGACTTAGCTTAGAAATTTTGGGTGTTAAAAGATAATCTTTAGAATTATTCTAATGAGAAAATAGCTAACAACTATTTGCTAAGTTAAATTTATATTAGCATTCGCCATCATAATTCATCTAAACATCAAGACGTTGTTTCTAAACATTTCCACGACCATTTAAAATAATCCGGTGAACAAACTCCCTTTAGCTTTTACTTCAACATAAATAGGAGACCTCATCAAGAATACGGAGATTGACAAAAATCATGACTATAAAGAGGCACCAAACCTAACTTACCAACCAAAATTATCTTGAATCTATTCAATTTTGACCAACTCAAAATCTCCTCTAAATAGTCTCAAATTTTAGATATGAGCTCCTCTCGATGTTTCAATTCTTTTAGAGTATAATTTTCTTGAAATGATGCATGTTTGTAGTACGTCAAATTTTGAAGAAAGGGAAAAGTAACAAAGATAAAGTCATTTATTATTTTGGTAAAGAATATGATCAAGTGACCACTGGCCGTAATTAGCCCATCTTTTCATTATCGTCAAATAGGTTACAACTAGAACTGAACCTGCTAAGATGAACACCTGTTTTAACCTTGCTCTGATACCAATTGTTGGACTCACCTAGCCCAATGACACTCTTACATGGCATGATATTATTCGCTTTGGGCTAAGCCCACATAATTTTCCTTGAAAGGCCTTACATTACCCGAACTAGGGCCTTGTCGTATGGCATCTCAAGCCCAACAAGGACTGGAGATTACCCTACTACCCAATCCATCCAACCAACATATACCTTGAGTCGGAAGAATTCCAAACATTTAACAAGATAGAGTAATCAATCAACACAAATACTTTGGGATAGGTCCAAGACCATAACCAACCCAAACAAGTCTAATCATCTAATGCACAAATCTGATGTCCAAGTCTAAACCAATAAATACACAAGAAAACTTAAATTAAGAAATGGAGCCTTCCGAAGTATGGAAGCTCACCACTTCAAGTCAACACAAGTTGTTCCTGAGTCTAATCACTGAGTAGAAGGTGTAGTATGGCCAACACCTGTATCACATGGGGATACAATGTCGAAGATGGTTAGCGGTTGGAGCACTAGCATATAACTCAAGGATAAGGATAAAAAAATGCCAATAATTCAAATCCAATGCACCAATGCATATAGGCAATGCAATACATATATAGATATATACACCTTGTCGGGGATGGGAATAAGATTAGAATGAAGTTTAAAAATATTAACCTGGGTTGCGTAGCATGACGTTATAGAACAAGGCACCCACGGGCTATATGGGCCCTGCTCTCCCCTAGCTTGAAGGGCCCTAGTGCATGTAGCCGCACTAACCAGAGAATATCCATAACCATATATGCCTACATGGGGGACTCAAACCTCCATGCATAATCAAGGTGACTTAAGCACCAGTACATGTAGTAAGGGGGACTCGAACCTCCCTTTCATATGTTTATTCGGGGACTCAAACCACCCGGTCACAAGACACCCACATCGGCTAGTGCGGTTTTCAGTGTTAGTTCTTCGGACTTTACCTTTATGGCCCGGATACACATCCTGCATTAAACCCTAATTTAAAACCATCATTTCAAATACAAAAACATTAAGTAAATTACTTATTAATGGCATTTCGTTGGTATCGTCATACCAACACTACTTGCAAGTGTACCACAAATACCACTATCAATGAACCAATTATTCTTTTGACTTTGGGATTCGAACCCATAGTATACAAAGAAACTTATTTAATTCAAAGTTTAGAGACTCAAACCCATTGTGAAACAAAGACATAAATCAAGTTAGTGTTTAGGGACTCCAACCCATTTACCTAACTAAACCTCTAATGTTACCAATTAAATTATTACATGGCCAACAAGGCCTTTACAAAATCATTTACCAACCATTCATATTCATTAGGCCAATGCCTTAGTTAAAAACACCATTTAACATGTGACTAATTTATTCTCTTAGGCATTTTCACAAACACTTTGAGGGCATATCATTACCATGACCAAAAACAAAGTGAAAACCATCAAGTTTAGGGTTACCCATGACCCATTTGTTAAACCACAATTACCAAGCACCCACATGTGCAAACCATCACCGAAAACATGTATAAACATAAGTTAAACCAAGAGAAAACAATACTCAACCATATGCAACAAAATCCTTAATTTTGGTTTTCAAAACCACCATTTAAGAATTATAATCACACTTTAAAACACATGATATTTATGAACTAACAATGAGGGAAGAGTCACATGCCTTATTCAAGAATATTCACAGTAGAAACTTGACTCTTGAGCCTCTAGATAAACATATTTGAAGAACCCTAGCCCCAATTTCCTTGAGAGAGTTTAGAGAGGATTTTGATGTGTTTTGATCTTTCAAATTATGTTATGAGATGCCAAAATATGTTTTATGACATGGGGACTTAAGGGTTTTGGGGGTGGTAAATATCCACAATGACCTCAGCTTAAAAGGTGAAAATATATGTGCGAGAGAGTACGACCACCCTACCCAAACCATACCCTATTATATGAGTGGTACCCACCACTCATACCCTCGAAATCAACTTGAACCCCAACACAGTCCAACATACGAGTTCTTAGACCAACTCGTATCCAATCATACGATTAGTACACCCAAAGTCGCACAGTAGGCAGAATCCTCTAGACTAAACTTAAGGCATCATACTACATAGTAACATACTACTCGTGCCCTAACATACAACTAATAAGATGCATAATCATACATTAGGCCGAATACAATCAAACCATGTTGATTGTCTTACGAGTGGAGGGACCCTAAACCATACCACATCATACGACTAGTATGCAAAAGTTGTATAATGTCAAATATGCTCAACTTAGGAAATTTTCTAATGGTACAAAGCCAAGGTGTTTCAATTCTCCTCCACTAGGATCATTCATCCTCGAATGACGGGTAATGAAAGCACAAGTACGAGTTAACACATTGTTACACATCAAGCTAACCTTTAACCAAGTTAGAAAATAAAGATGCAAGGAAATCAATCTTTCTTTTAACTAAGTTAGAAATCAAAGATGTCATGAAGGACACATACCTCCCGCATGAATTTCTAGAATGGGGAACAAATGCGGGTACTTAGATTCATATCCTCTTCCGCTTCCCAAGAAGCTTTTTCAGCCTTATGAGTCTTCCAAAGGACCTTTACCAAAGCCACATCCTTTGTCCACAACTGATGAACATGACGATCTAAGATCTCAACTGGAACTACCTCATAAGATAAAAAATTTGAGATACCCAACCCTTCTAAAGGAATAACTGATGAATGATCACCCACACGTTTTTTCAACATAGAGATATGGAAAATCGAATGAATGAAGCTCAAACTAGGAGGCAACTCTAACTCATAAGCAATATTGCCAACCCTCTTTAAGACTAAGTACGGGAAAATATACCGAGAACTTAACTTTCCCTTCTCACCAAACCACATTACTTCCTTTATAGGAGATACCCTTAAGAACACCCAATCATCAACATTGAACTCCAACTCCCTGCGCCTCATGTCCACCTAGGACTTTTGGTGACCTTGAGTAGATTTCAACCTATCACGAATCACCTTTACCTTCTCCAAGACTTGGTGAACCAAATTAGGGCCAAACAACTTACCTTTACCAAATTCATACCAACCAATAGGAGAATGACATATCCTACCATACAACGCCTCAAAAGGACACATACCAATGCTAGAGTGGTAGCTATTATTAAAATCAAACTCAATCAAAGTTAAATGGTCGAACCAACTACCAATATAGACAATCATGCATATCTTCTAATATATGAATGGCCCTTTCCACTTGCCTATCCGACTGTAGGTGAAAAGCGGTACTAAAGCATACCTTAGTTCCTAAACCTTTTTTAAACGATTTCCAAAATGAGATAATAAATGAGTACCATGGTCCGAAATGATAGAAATAGGAGCATCATGCAACTTTACTATCTCCACAAGATACAACTTAGCAGAATCCTCCACCGAATAACTAGTCCTTACCAGTAAAATATGAGCGGACTTGGTCATCCTATACATAATGACCCAAATTAAATCACACTGATTTTGAGACTGAGGAAGACTGATAACGAAATACATATTAATTACTTCCCACTTCTTTTCGGGTAATTCAATCTCTTAGTACAAACCATTGGGTCTTATGTGCTCAACTTTCACTTGTTGACACACCATAAACTTAGCTATATAGTTAGCTATATCACACTTTATATTATTCCACCAATAGAACTCCTTAAAATTATGATACATCTTTGTCGAATCGGGATGATAGCATAACGAGATTTATGAGCTTTGGCCAAAATTTTTCTCTCAAACCATCAATGAGGACACATAATCTGCCTTGGTACCTCAAGATACCATCTCCACCAGTCACAAAGTCAATAACCTTCTGCTAACCCATATTTTCTCTAATATTCATCAAGTTAGAGTCCAATATTTGCTTTTTCTTATCTCAACAGCCAGAGATGATAGTGATACCTAATGGACAAACACACCAACATCTTTAGAGTTTGTGAGATAAACTCTAAGATTAGCCAAATGGTAAATATTAATGAGTGTTGATTTTACCACTCATCTACACTCAACATATATATACATTACTTTATTTTGAATGAATAAGTGAGATATATTTGAGAGAAAATGCAATCATATCCAATCTTTGTTGATATAGAATTGGAAAGATAGAAAGAAATTAATTGGAGCTTACAATGATAAAAAAGAGCAAAAAATTATAGTTGAAGACCTGGAGCATAAAGGTCTCGGTTATCATAGTCGTAGTATAAACACCGCGATTGTAGAGAGTTAAACAGAAAGCATATTCAGCCTCAAGTAATGCGATTGCTATCAGAAGACTGTGATCGCCACCTGTCAAGTCTACCAATAGACCATGATTGCTCTGTCATAGCCACAACTATGGTTATGCGATCGTAGTCGAAGATTTGTGACCGCAACATAATGGGATAAATAAGTAGGGGGCATTGTAGTCAATTCGGATAACTGAATCAAAAAACTTATATGGAGGATCCAAAACACAAAAAGAGGGAAGGATGAAAAGATAGAAAAAGACCCTAGACTTTTAGAGGGAAAGATTGATTCTTAAGAGTTGTAAAACTTATTATTCAAAGAGAAAATTAGTAACATTGGAGTGTGGAATCAAAGATTATTTTTACCCTCTTTCATTATGAACATCATGGATGAAATATGCGGTAAAAGTTTTTCCTCTTATTTTATTAGTAGCTAACTTCTTTAGTCTTGAGATTATGTTGAACTAAAGTGTGTTTGTGTGTGGGTTCTGTTGTGTTTTCATGATTGTTAGTTGTTGATTATGGATTCCACCATTTCTTGAGATTATTAGTTAGAATTTGTGGGTGAAAACACCAAAATCTCTAAATGAGTTTGATGGATAAAAACCCCAAACTCCTAAAACCCTTAATCATCCTTAAAAGAGGGATGAAGGTGAACATAAGGTAACCCATAACATCCTTGAAAGAGGGTTATAAGGGGATAAGGCAATGGTGGATAATTAAGTATATGACTTACTACCTTTTGCAATCTTAGGAATAAGTGTAATTGAAGTGTAAACCATATCAAGACTGTCATATTAGAAATAGGGATGCTTGATTGAGGTTTTGGGTAATTACGAATCGCACACTTGTTAGGTGCTCGAAAGAGCCAATGGGTGAAATCATCGTGGCTTGATTGAAAGATTGGTAATAATGACTATAGATCTAACCTATACTTTACTTAACAACTAAGTTTCATGTTAAACAGTCAACAACCCGCATGTTTCACCTTTAGGTAAACATAATCCCAAGATCCACTACAATCTTGATTTTAAGTCAATAGTATTGCTTTGGTATATTGTAGTAAAAAATTATTTCATACCAACCTTAAGTTACTTTCCCACTATTTTATTTTATATGTTGTGTTTATAGACACTCCGGGTTCCCTTTTAGTAATGAGAGCACCCATAAGACTCAAAATTTATAATTCGCTCCTTGTGGATTTGACCCCAACTCTAGTTGGATTATTGACAATAATTTCCTCACACCTCTAATCATAGGAGTGAGTTTAGCGTTATCAAAATAGCGCCATTTTCGGGGAGTGAAATGTAGGTTTCGCTTATGCGGTGTGATTTTTACTTGGGTGCACCCATAGTGTATTTTATTTAGTTTCTTTGTTGTTTTTTGTCTTTGAGTAGGTAAGCGTTATTATTCTCATATCATCATGAGTCCTTAGGACTTGGTTTATTTTGGAGTCAGAGGTCATTGAAGTTCCATTCTCATTTCCCCCACCGAGGAGCATGGCATATTTTATGTTACAAGTTTAATGATGCAATTTCTCCATATGAAAGGAATATTTGGGGGATAAGCTCATCAAGATCTGAATTCTCACTAGAATGGATTCGTGAAAGTATGTTCTCCGTTCAAAGTTGCATATATATCCCAAGAATCCATTCGGTTACGTCTTTTTCCATTGTCTCTTACGGGAAAGAAAGTGCTATGGCTAAGATCTTTGCTCCTCGGATCTATTGCTTCATAGACAAGTCTCATAAAGGCTTTTCTATTCCAATACTTCCCCCCATCTAGAATGTTAAAGTTAAGGGATGAGATTGTTTATTTTCGCCAATATCACGAAGAAATATGGTACGATACTTGGGGAGATTTAAGAAAACACTTTTGAAATACCCCACCCATGAGGTACCAGCAAAGATGCTTATCTAAATATTCTATAGAGCATTGGACCCAAAAAATAAGGCTATAGTGGACAATGAATCTGGTGGATCATTCATCAACTCATCAAATGGGATTGCTTCAAAAGTCTTGGACCAAGTGGCAATTTTATGTAAGGGTTGGGACATAAAAAATGCCGAGGTATCCATGGTGGATCCCTCCTCATCCTTTGTGTACTTTGATAAGATAGATAAAGAGGATGAGATCGAAGAAAGGATGGACAAAGTGATGTCATGCCTAGAACTCCTACTTGAGCATATGTTAGGTGACCAAATGAAAAGTATGAGTGTGATAAATGTAATAGAATTTGAACCATATGAAGATGGAATGAGGAGGTGATTGGTGACAAGCTAGGTATGATAAATAGAAGCTTAGAGGGTTTCCATCTTTCCCCACAAGGACAAGATGGGAATCAAGGTCGAAACTGGGAACATCTAAGCTTAGCATATTATGAAAGGAAAGAGAAAATCACTAATGATATTTTAGCACAGATTTTAAGTAGTGTTGAGAGGACCGGAGAAATAGTAAATGAGATATGAAGTGAATTCTCCATGCTCCATCAAACGGTTACATATTACTCCACCGCCATCCCATAATTAGAGGCAAAAGTAAGCCAAATATCAAGATATCTCATAGAAAGGCAATATGAATAAATACAAAATGGGGAGGATACAAAGGCGAAGAGAAAAAGATCCAATGATGAAGAGACAAAGATAAGTGAGCTATTGATAGAGACGCTAATAGTTAATGAACATCAAATTGTCTCTATGTCATCAAATCCCGTCCATCCTTCTTTCCCTAAATTGCCCTTTAGAAAAGGAGAGCATGATAAGCTAAACAAGTTTCTTGATAAATTTAGTACCCTTTCTATTAATATTCCTCTTATTGAGGCACTGCAAGACATGTCGGGGCATGCTAAATTAATAAAAGATTTGGTATCTACAAAAACTTTTTTGGAGGGAAAAGTCATAAAGGTGACTCACCATTGTAGTGCCATTATGACAGGTGTGTTAAAAAGAAGAAGGATCCCGATGCTTTTATATTCTCATGCACTATCGGTACATTCACTTTTGTAAAAGCATTATGTGTTCTTGGAGCAAGTGTGAACCTCATGCCTTATACCATATTTTAGAAACTTGGGTTGGGTAAGACAAAACCCACCAAAATGAAGTTTCTCATGGCTGATAGATCCATCAAAAATGCCTTGGGAGTCCTCCATGAGGTTTTATTAAAAGTGGATCTTTTTATCTACCCAACCGACTTTGTTATTTTGGATTGTTCAATACAAGTCAAAATTTCTATTATATTATGAGGCCATTTTTAGCTGATGGGAAGGCAGTGGTGGATGTGGAGTCTGGGGAAATAAATTTTAGATTAAATGATGTAGAGGTATCCTTCAATATATGCAAGTCCATAAAACAACCAATAGAGCTATAAGTCATCTCATTGATTGATGTTATTGATAGAGAAGTGTCAAACCATATTGATATGGGCTTGTTGAGTGACCCTTCAGTGGGGGTGCTATGGAATTGTGAAAGAGATGAAGTGGAGGAGTGTGATGAGGTGGTAGCTTTTTTAATCGGGCTCAGGTTTCTCACTAAGAACCTAGTTAAATTAGATCTTGATCTTAAAAATCGAGAAATTCCACTTACAAAACCATCCATTCTTGAACCTCCCAAAATCGAATTGAAGCCCTTGCCACCTCATCTCAAATGTGTGTTCTTAGGGGAGGGTGATACGTTACTAATCATTTTTTCTAGTAACCTAAACTCCTCTCAAGTAGAAGCATTGAAGTTGGTGGTGAAGAAATCTATCAGGGCTAGATATTAGACAATAGCGGACATCATCAAAATAGCTCTTGGAATTTGGTCGCACAAAATTAAACTCGAGCAAAATCACATACCTAGTGTAGAGAACCAAAGGATATTAAACCAACCCATGCAAGAGGTGGTAAAAAGGGAAATTATAAAGTGGCTCAATGTGAGAGTGATATATACTATATCCAATAGAACGTGGGTGAGCCCGGTGCAATGCATTTCGAAGAAGCGTGGTATCACAATAGTCGAAAATGAAAAAAATAATCTCATCCCCATCCGTCCGGTCACCGGATGGCGTGTGTTTATGGACTACTAAAAATTGAATTCATGGACTGAGAAGGACCATTTTCCAATTCCTTTCATGGATCAAATGCTATGTAGGCTTGCCGAAAGAGGATGGTATTATTTCTTGGATGGGTACTCAGGATACAATCAAATTTGTATCGTACCGGAGGACCAAGAAAAGACATCTTTTACTTGCCCATATGGTACGTTTGCATTCAAGCGAATGCCCTTTGGGTTACGTAATACCCCAATAACCTTTTAATGTTGCATGTTGTCAATATTTCTAGATATGGTTGAGGACTCTATGGAAGTCTTTATGGACGACTTCTCGGTAGTGGGGAACTCTTTCGATTCATGCCTCGAATATTTGAACAAAGTGCTTGAAATGTGCATAGAGACAAACCTTGTCTTGAATTGGGAGAAGTGCCACTTTATGGTAAAAGAAGGGATCGTACTAGGCTACAAGATATCCGGAAAGGGCATTTAAGTCAATCAAGCCAAAGTTAAGGTAATTGCTAAGCTCCCACCTCTTATTTTCATAAAAGGGGTTCGAAGTTTTCTTAGTCATACCGGGTTCTACTGACGTTTCATCAAGGATTTTTTCAAATAGCACACCCCATGTGTAAACCTATTTAAAAGGAATCTAAATTTGACTTTGATGAGGCATTTTAGAAAGCTTTCAAACATCTTAAGAAATTAATCATTTCATCCCTATTATTGTGGCTCTGAATTGGTCATTACCATTCAATATAATGTGCGACACAAGTGGTATTGCATTGGGTGCGGTGCTAGGACAACGTAAGGAAAAGCTATTTTATCCTACCTACTATGCAAGTAAAATCTTAAATAACGCCCAACGCAACTACACTGTCACCGAGAAAGAATTATTAGCAGTGGTATATGCCTTTAAAAATTTTTGGGACTATTTGTTAGGCATGAGAGTAGTGGTACACATGGATCATTCCACCCTTAAGTATCTCATGGACAAGAAAGAATCAAAACCACATTTAATTAGGTGGATTTTGATATTAAAAGAGTTCAACCTTGACGTGAAAGACCAAAAAGGGTGCGAAAATCAAATTGGTTGATTATCTCTCTCAACTTGAAAGCAACAATGAAAAGTATGAGGAATTAGAAATTAATGAAGTTTTCCTCGATAAATTGATCATGTCCATCAAGGGGAATAATACCCCATGGTATGCCGATTTTGCTAACTATGTAGCGAGTGGATTACTCCCCAAAGGATTGAGTTACCATAAAAAATGATTTTTGTTTGACGCAAAGCAATATTTTTTAGATGAACCATTTTTGTATTGTAAATATGCCGATGGATTTATTAGGATGTGTGTCATGGATATTGAAATAAATTATATCTTGGAAGCTTGTTACTATTCGCCTTATGGTAGTCACTAAGGAGGAATCTGAACCACCGCAAAGACTCTCCAATGTGGGTTTTATCAGCCTTAAATGCATAGGGATGCCATTGAATGGGTTAAATCTTATCACAAATGTCAAATGCATGGGGGTATTTCAAGAAGGCACGAGATGCCCCTCAATCCTAACCTTGAGATGGAACTCTTTGATGTATTAGGGATTGATTTCATAGGTCCTTTTGTGAGTTCATTCGAGAATAGATACACTTTGGTGGTGGTTGCTTATGTCTCCAAATAGGTGGAAGCCATCGCACTCTCGACTAATTAAAGGGGGTGTGTTACCTTATTTCTAAAAAAGCATATTTTCACAAGGTTCGACACCCCTCGGGCCATCATTAGCGATGATGAATCATACTTTTACAATCGGGTGTTTGGTACTTTTATTGACAAGTACGGGGTTAAACACAAGGTTTCCACTCCATACCACCCCCAAATGAGCTGACAAGTAGAGGTTTTGAATCGAGAAATCAAGGCCATACTCGAAAAGACAATAAATATAGGCCATACAAATTAGGCACGACAACTTTGATGAAGCATTTTGGGCCTATAGAATGGCCTATAAAACCCCAATTGGAATGTCTCACTATCAATTGGTGTTTGGAAAAGCACGTCATTTACCCGTCGATCTTGAGTATGAGGTTTTGTGGACTTTGAAGAGGTTAAATATGAATTGGGGAGAAGCATCTGAGGCACGGGTGATGCAACTCCATGAGATGGAGGAATTCCGGTTAAAGGCATATGAGAGTTCGACATTGTATAAGGAGAAATGAAGAAATGGCATGATGCTCAGATATTAAGGCGAGAGTTCCATGTTGGAGAGAATGTACTTCTCTACAATTCCCATTTGAAACTTTTCACGGGGAAGCTCCACTCAAAATGGTCGGGACCATTTATGACTTCTAGTATATACCCAAGTGGTGCCCTAGAACTGAAAGATAATGAAGGAAATAAATTTATAGTAAATGGTCAAAGGGTAAAGCATTACAATGAGAGGATTCCCATGGTGGCCACAGTAGAGTGTATTAAATTTAAATATGTTATGTGGTATAAGGGAAGAGTCATGTCGCGGCATTAAATTAGGCGCTTGATGGGTGACAATCTATTTTTTTAACTAATCTTGTGTTTGTTTTGATGCTTTGTAGGTCTTTTAAAATAAGTAGTGTACCCAAAAAAATAGAGTTGGAAAATTGGCAACTATGCAAGAAATCAGAAACAGAGCAAAAATAAGAAAATTCAATCTAAGTTACCGCGATCGTTGTCAGTAGACTGCGATCGCAGACATGATTTCGCGATCACGGCTCTAGATTCATACACTACCTGCTGTCTTTGAAAGCCCTTCTTATCCCTTTTTTTCTTAAATTTACTTTATTGAGGACACCTCTGCCCTTTGGGTTGAGGTTGTGGGGAGGCTATTTGGGTTTTGCTAGCTATGGATAAACTTTGACCTGTGATAGATTGGGTGATAACATTCTTAAGGGTAAAGCGTAGAGCCTAGGTTGTGAAACATTAATGCAAGGGAAGTTTGAGTACCTATGGCATTGTATGTTGTAAATTTGGGACATGTTATACGCCATTGGTGAAGTCTGAGTAGCCGTATTGATAGTTTTCCCATTTTGAGTCGAAGCATGAGACTAAGGCTTTGGTTGTTGCCATATTCTTAAAAATTGTGTGTGGTGCTAATGTAAAATGAACAACCCCCTCCGTCCAAAAATTTTCAAAACAAAATCAAGGGCATGGACGTGAACAATTTGGTAATGAAACTTTTTCTCTTTTTTGTGGCTCTGCAAAATTTTGACTTGTGAATAGAAATAGATACTCCAAATTTGTCTCTAGAGGGAGGGGCATTTGATTTCCCTTGGAAAATTTTGCATGCCATGTGTGGAGAGCTATTTGCATGTATCCCTTGTATACTTGTGTTATCTAGAACTTGCCCCATTAGTCTTTCAAAGCAAAAGTTGATTGTATTTGGTTGGAGAAATGATATTAGACCACCTTTGTGATTTTGGTACCAACTCTACCCTAAAAATCCTACCCAAGCATGAATATAATCCCTAGTTACCTACTTTGAGCCTTTGGACCTTCCTTTGGTAAACACATTACAAGCCCTAAACTATTCTTTTATCCCTTTTTTGAACCATACCCTCCTTGAACTTGAAAATGTAATTTGAGGATAAAATCCTAAGTTGGGGGTGATAAAAATTAATGAAAGTAAGTTTGGTGCCCCGAAGATGTAGTTATATACCTAATGTTGCTAAAATTTGAAAAGAACCAAATTGAAGGAGAAAGAGTTGAACAAAGGAAAGATTTGCGTGAAAGTGCAAGAAAAAGAGATGAAATAAATTGGGTGAACAAAGGAAACAAAATTTAGGCATGATAAAAGAGGGAAAACAAAGAATAGTGGTTCATAGTAAAAAAGAAAGCTTAAAAAGTGTGATGTAGACATTCAAGGAAGGGGGTGGCCATGTTGTTCCCAAATGATATCCTACCCTAACCCAAATCTACGTTACGAGCTTAGAAAGTCCTTTGAGATATCCAACCATTTACTTTCTTTGTAGTGGCAATTGAAAATAGGGGAAAGCTTATGTATGACACTTGTTGCATAGAGACTTCTTTTGTGAGGAAGAGAGTTGTACACTTAAAATTTCTTGTTGCATATTTGTAGCTTGGATTGAGGAATTCTTTTTCTTGTGAGGTTGGCATGTGAATCAAGTTGAGGTAGGTGATTTTGTCACCTTCCGAGCGACAAGGAAAATGGAGTATAACTTAATTTCGATCAAAACGTGAGTCACTTCTAGAGCATTAGTGGTTGTTGCTTGATTGCTCTTTGAATTCTTGTACATCCTTTGATAGTGAATCTTATGATGCGGGGTGTAGTGGAAATTAGCTTAGTTTATGCACAATGAGCTACTCGTGGTAGTTACTAAAGTTGAAGTCATTTTGATCTTTAAGACATAAAGTTTGGGCATAATTAATGGTATCTCATGGTAAGAGGTAGTGTTGCTTGAGGACAAGCAAATTCTTTAAGTTAGGGGTGTTGATGAGTGGTGATTTTAACACTCATATGCACTCAACATATATGCACATTCCTTTGTTTTGAATGAATAAGTGAGATATAGTTGTGAGAAAATGCACTCATATCCAATCTTTGTAGATATAGAGTTAAAAAGATAGAAAGCTGTGGATTGGAGCTTACAATGATCAAAAAGGGAGAAAGAAATTGCAGCTGGGGACCTGGAGCAGAAAGGCTTTGATTACCACAATTGCAGTATAAACACTGAGATCGTAGAGAGTTAAGCAGAAAGCATATCCAACCTCGAGTAATGCAATCACTATCAGAAGGCCGTGATTACTGTCTGTCAAGTCTACCGACAGACCGCGATCACTCTATCATAGGCATGACCGTGGTTACACGATTGCAATCAATGCTTCGCGACCGCGGCACAACAGGATAAATGAGTAGGGGACATTAAATTCAATTCAGAAAACCGAATCAAAAGACTTATATAGAGGATCCAAAACACAAAAATGAGGGGAGGAGGAAGAGATAGAAAAAGACCCTAGAAATTTAGAGTGAAAGATTGATTCTTGAGAGTTGTAAAAATTATTATTCAAAGAGAATATTATTAACATTGGATTGTGGAATTGAAGATTATTTTTACCTTCTATCATTATGAAAATCATGGATGAAATACACGGTAAAAGATTTGCATCTTATTTTATGAGTAGCTAACTTCTTTAGTCTTGATATTATGTTGAACTAAGGTGTGTTTGTGTGTGGGTGTTATTGTGTTTGCATGATTTTTTGTTATTGATTATGGATTCCACTATTGCTTGAGCTTATTAGTTGGAATTTATGGGTGAAAACCCCAAAATCTACAATTGAGTTTGATGGATGAAAACCCCAAACTCTAGAAACCCTTTATCATCCTTAAACGAGGGATGAAGGTGAACATAAGGTAACCCATAACATCCTTGAAAGAGGGTTATAGGGGGACAAGGCAATGGTGGATAGTTAATTCTATGGTTTACTACCTTTTTCAATCTTAGGAATAAGTGTAATTGTAGTGTAAATCATGTCAAGATCGTTATATTAGAAATAGGGATGCTTGATTGAGGTTTTGGGTGATTACGAATCACACACTTGTTAGGTGCTCGAGAGAGCCAATGGATGAAATCATCGTGGATTGATTGAAAGATTGGTCATAATGACTATAGATCTAACCTATACTTTACTTAACAACTAAGTTTCATCTTAAACCGTCAACAACCCGAATGTTTCATCTTTAGGTAGACACAATCCCAAGATCCCCTTAAATCTTGATTTCAAGTCAATAGTATTGCTTTGGTATATCGTAGTAAAAAATTATTTCATGCCAATCTCAAATTACTTTCCTCCCATTTTATTTTATATGTTGTGTTTATAGACACCCTGGGTTCCCTTCTAGTAATGAGAGCACCCATAGACTCAAAATTTATAATTCACTCTTTGTGGATTCGACCCCAACTCTAGTTGGGTTATTGACAACGAATGGCTCACCCCTCTAATCATAGGAGTGAATTGAGCGTTATCAAATATCCTTCACAACCTCCCGCTTATACTCATCCACATGTGCTAGACTCCCCATGGATAACCTGCTAAGAGCATCAACAAATACGCTAGCTTTACCTGGATGGTTGTGAAGACTCATATCATAGTAGTTCAGCAACTCAAGCCATCTTCTTTGCCCGAGATTTAACTCTTTCTGAGTAAACACATATTATAGGATCTTACGAGCATAAAATATGTTAACATGAACCCTATAGAGATAGTGATGCCAAATTTTCAATGCAAATACCACAGCTAACATATCCAAGTCATCAGTAGGGTAGTTCTTCTCATTAACTTTCAACTGCCTAGAATCATAAGCCACCACCCTACCATGTTTCATTAACACACAACCAAGCCTAACACGCAAAGCATCACAATACACTACGAAGCCATCATTACCCTCGGGCAGGGTCAAAATTGGAGCTGAAGTTAACTTATTCTTTAACTTCTCAAAACTACCCTTACACGCATCTGACCACAAGAACTTCACCTTCTTCTAGGTCAACTTAGTCAATGGGGCAGGTATAGTCGAAAAACATTCCAGAAACCTCCTATAGTAACTGGCTAAAACCAAAAAAACTTTATCGATTAAAGTAGCAGGTCTAGGCCAATTCTTAACCACTGCAACCTTTTGTGGATCCACCACTATCCCCTCAATAGAGATAATGTGACCAAGGAAAGTGACAGCCTTTAACCAAAACTCACACTTTGATAACTTGGCGTACAAACGCTACTCCTTCAAGGTATGCAACACAACATGGAGGTGGTCGACATGATTCATTTCACTCTTAGAATAGACCAAGATGTCATCAATGAAGAAAACGATTAACAAATCCAGAAACTAATGGAAAACCCTATTCATCAAATCCATAAACGTGGCATTAATCCACCCAGAAGACATAACTAGAAACTCATAGTGACCATACCGGGTCCTGAAGGCTGTCTTAGGGATATCCACCTCCCTAATATTAAGCAAATGATAACCCAACCTACGATCAATCTTAGAGAAACACTTCGTACCTTGAAGCTGATCAAACAAGTCGCCAATCCTAGGAAGAGGATACTTATTCTTTATGGTCACCTTATTCAACTAACGATAATCAATGCACATCCAAAGGACACCATCCTTCTTACACATGAACAACACTGGAGCACCCTAAATAGACACACTAGGATGGATAAAAACTTTTATCTTAGAGATCCTTCAATTGCTCCTTATGCTCCTTTAACTCAGCTGGAGCCATTCTATAAGGAGGGATAGAAATAAGACGAGTGTCTGGAACAAGCTCAATACTAAAATCAATTTCCCCTATCGGGAGGAATACCAGGAAGATCATAAGGGAAAACCTCAGAAAATTCATTAACCATAGGAACGGATTCTAGAGAAGGACCTTCCGAGTTAGAATATTTAACCCGGACTAAATGATACAAATACCCTTAAGAGATCAACTTTTGGGCTCTAAGATATGAGATGAACCTTTCCTTAGGTACTAAACAACCACCTTCCCATACAATGACCGGCTCATTAGGGACTTTAAACATGACCTTGTGGGTCCAACAATCTAAGGAAGCATAACATGAATACAACCAATCCATCCTCAATATGACATCAAAATCAACCATATCTAACTCTATCAAATACACAAGAGTTTCTCTACCACTAATAGATACTATACCTCTCTATAGACTCTCTTACCAATCATAGAGTCACCAACCGGGGTAGATACAAAAAAAGGATTAGAAATAAACTTAGCACTAAAACCAAAATCGACAGCCACAAATGGGGTTATCGGAGAAAGAGTAGACCCTGGATTAAGTAAATAATACACATCACGGGAGAAAAGTTTCAACATAATATAACGACATAGGGAGATGCCTTAAAATCCTGGTGGGATACAAGAGCATATAAATAATTTTGGCCAGTGAAGGTGCCAGAAGCAGAAATAGATGCAGAAGTATCACCCTTTGGTGAAGGAGCAGATGAAGAGGAAATCAGAACCTTGTTAACCCCAAAAGCCATTCTAGCACGACAATCACTCTGCATGTGACCAATTTGACCATAATAAGAACATTTGTTCTTTCCTTACTCATAGAACCCATGGTGCGTCCGCCCACAAAATCTACAACGAGGGTAGGATGGAGCGCTGAGCTCCACTAGCCTGAGATTGGGTACCCTATGCCCGAAATCAACCATCATGCTAGACCGATGATCACTCGACAACTTCAGGTAATGAGCACTAGCTGTGGAGAAAGAAACAGAGCTCGCCCACTTCTTCTTTCGCCTGTTACCACCGTCTCTGCCACTCTACTCAGAAGGCCTAAATATTTTTCCCTGTCTCTCACTAAACTCAGCCTACTACTTTTTCTCTTCCTCCACTTGCTGCATGTACACAACCAAACTAGAGATATATATTTCCTTGATCAACAAAGTAGACTTACTCTCAAGGATCAACTCACGAGATAATCTCAAAGAATACTTACACATTCTAGCCCTCATGCTAGAAACCAACTCCGGAGCATGCCTAGACAACTAATAAAATTTTAAGGTATAATCCTTGACAGACATCCTACCTTGCCTCAAATGCACAAATTCTTTTTCTTTTACCTCTCTCAACTCCTGAGAAAAGAAGCGATCCAAGAAGGCGCTATAAAGTCATCCCACAATGCAGAATCAACACCATCTCCCCTATACTATTACTATTCCTCATACCATTGGTATGCACATCCTTCAGCTGGTAAGCGGAGAACTCTGCGCCATCCACATTGGTAGAATACATAATATGAAAAATCTTCTCCATCTTATCAATAAAATCTTAAGGATCTCTCAACTTATGTACCAATTAACGTAGGGGGATGTAACCTCATGAACTAGCCAACCCTTGTGGCCTAAGAAGATGGAGTAACAGAAACACCATGCTTAGTCTGTGAAGCTACCAACTGAGCCAACAGAGGAACTTAACATTAGTAGTATCCCCTTGAGGTGACTGAGTATGAGATTCACCCTCGGAAGTAGGATCAGTGGGGACAGGTAGAACCTCATAAGGACAAACAGATGCAGTGACCTTTAACTAGGTCTAGACTCCAGAAGTAGAGCATGTTCCATTAATATTGTCCCCAGTTGGGAAGGAGGAGTTTGTATAAACATCAGATCTTCTTGGAGGCATGATCTAAAAGACAAGCGAACAGAAATTAGAAAAATCAAAGACCTTAGACTCTATAGCTCAAAATAAGACAACAAGAAAGTGAAACATTCCTAAATTTCTCATAGCCTCTTCCTTATGAGTTTGGCGCACTACACTCTCATAAAAGAGACTCTACTCGACACGGATTTGTGGACTCCCAACTGATCATGAACCTAAGCTCTTATACCTACTTGACACAACCCGAAATAGGGCCTTATCATAATGGGTATCTAAAGCCCGTCAAGGACCAGAGATCACCTCACTACCTAATCTAATCAACCAATATATACCCTGAGTTGGATGAATTCTGAACATATAACAAAATAGAGCGATCAATCAACACAAAGACTTTGGGATAGGTCCAAGATCATAAACAACCCAAACAAGTCTAACCATCCAATGCTCAACCAACAATCGCAACAAAACCAAAATAATAACCAAGTCCATATCCATACCATAACGTACCCAAGTCCACAGTTTGTCGATACAAACCCTCTAAAAGAAATCCAAGAATATTCGGTTGGGACATGCCCCAGACCATAGCCAAATCCGATGTCCAAGTATAAACTAATAAAGATATAAGAAAACTCAAAGAAATAAATGGAGGCTTTCGAAGTATGGAAGTTCACCACTTCAAGTCAACACAAGCTATACCCGAGTTCAATCACTGAGTAGGAGGTGTAGTATAACCAACACCTGCATCACGTGGGGAGACAACATTGAAAATAATTAGCGTTTGGAACACTAGCATGTAACTTATAGATAAGGATAAAATAATCCCAACAGTTCAAATCCAATCCACTAATGCACATGACCAATACAATACATACATATATATAAATACCATACCGAGGTAGGGAACAAAATTAGCATAAACTTTGAAAACATTAACATGGGCTATGTAGCATGACCATTATAGAACAAGGTACCCACGAGCTATATATGCCAAGCTCTCCTCTAGCTGGAAGTGCTCCAGGGCATGTAGCCGCACGAATAAGAGAATATCCATAATCGTATATGCCTATATAGGGGACTCAAACCTCACAACATAATCGAGGTGACTTAAGCACCAATACATGTAGTAAGGGGGATTTGAATCTCCCATTCATATGTCTATTTGGGGGACTCAAACTACCCGGTCATAAGATACCCGCATTGGCTAGTGCGGTTTCCATAGTTAGTCCTTCAGACTTCACTTTCACAGCCCAGATATACATCCCGCTATAAATCCCAATTTAAAACCATCATTTCACATACACAATCATTAAGTCAATTACGTACTAAAGGTACGTCGTTGGTATCGGCATACCAACACTACTTGTAAGTATACCACAATACATTACCATTATCAATCAACCAATCATTCTTTTGACTTTGGGACTCGAACCCACTGTCTACAAATACACTTATTCAATTCAAATTTTAGGGACTCAAACCCATTGTCTAACAAAGACATAAATCAAGTTAGTGTTTAGGGACTCAAACCCATTTACTCAATTAAACCACCAAGGTTACCATTTAAATCATTACATGGCCAACAAGTCCTTCACAAAACCATTTACCAACCATTCATATTAATTAGGCCATACCTTAGTTCAAAACACTATTTAACATGTGACTAGTTTATTCTCTTAGGCATTTTCACAAACACTTTGAGGGTATATAATTACCATGACCAAAACTATAGTAAAAACCATCAATTTTAGAGTTACCTATGAACCATTTGTTAAACCACAATTACCAATCACCCATATGTGAAAACCATCACCAAAAATATGTATAAACTTAAGTTAAACCAAGAGTAAATAATACTCAACCATATGCAACAAAACACTCAATTTTAGTTTTCAAAACCACCATTTAAGAATCATAATCACACTTTAAAACACGTGATATTTATAAAATAACAATGAGGGAAGAGTCACATGCCTTATTCAAGAAGATTCATGAAAGAAACTTGACTCTTGAGCCTCTAGATGAACACCTTAGAAGAACCCTATCCCCAATTTTCTTGAGAGAGTTTAGAGAGTATTTTGATGTGTTTTGATTTATTCAAGAAGATTCACGGGAGAAACTTGACACTTAAGCCTTTAGATGAACACCTTTGAAGAACCCTATCCCCAATTACCTTGAGAGAGTTTAGAGAGCATTTTGATGTGTTTTGATCTTTCAAAGTATGTTATGAAAGGGCACAATATGTTTTAAGATGTGGGGACTTAGGGGTTTTAGGTGTGGGAAATATCCAAAATGTCCTCAGCTTAAAAGCTAAAAATATATGTGCAGGAGGGTACGACCACCCTACCCAAATCATACCCTATAATATGAGTGGTACCCACTACTCGTACCCTAGGCATCAACTTAGACCCCAACACTTTCCAATATATGAGTTCGTAGACCAACTCATATCTAATTATACAATTGGTCCCCCTAACCCGTACCCTAGGTAGAATCCTCTAGACTAAACTTAAGGAATCATACAATTTAGTAACATACTACTCGTACCCTAACATAAGGCTAATAAGATGTCTAATTGTACCTTGGACAAAATGCAATCAAACCATATTGATTATCATACGAGTGGAGGGACCCTTAAATGTACCACACATATGGTTAGTATGTACAAGTCGTATGATGTCCAGAATGCGCAACTTAGGAAATCTTTTGAGTGTCGAAAGCCAAGATGTTTCACTACTAAGAAAGATTACACATTATATGTAGCTTTCCAATTCCTTCATCTACCAATGTAGGACTTTATTTTCATACCCAAAAATCTTTCCCTCGAACTAAGTTCCATGTATCCCATCACCATGATCCTTGGGTTATTTTATGATATTTAATATGTTGTGTTCTACCCACACATAATAATCTCTTCATCAAACTAAAATCGACGTAGTACGTCACCATGATCCACAAAGCTACTGAGATTTACTATTATGTATTCTATCCACATCATTTTAGTATTTATGTCAATCGAAGCCCACAACTATCTTTTTGTGTGTATTTCCAAGCTCATAGGGGTATCAAATTGATCCCTACACCCCATCGCTCTGTCACGTCAATATACTCATCTAATTGAACCTAGGCTTTGATACCAGTTGTTGGTCTCAGCCAACCCAATGACACTCTTACATGGTATGATATTGTCCGCTTTGGGTCAATCCCGTAGAATTTTTCCCAAAAGGCCTCAAACCATTAAGACATATTACATTTTATATGTAGCTTTCCAGTCCCTTCAGCTACAAATGTGGGACTTTGGTTCGCACACCCAATACATCAAACTTAAATTTCCTCTAAGCAATCTTAAATTTCAGATATGAGCTCCTCTTGATGTTTCAATTCTTATATTACTCACTCAAAATAATTCACATTTACGGCACATCAAATTTTAAAATTTGAGCTTCAAAACTCTTCAATGACAAATTTCAATAAACATCTGTTGTGATGTGAGCTCTCGTCCCAGCTCTTTTTGAGAAGCTTTTCGGGGACAAGAAGTAACCATTGCAACAAAATTCAATCTTAAAACTTATTTCTCATGATAAAAAAAAAGTGAGATACGAAGTTCTTGGAGATCAAATACAACAAGAAGGTCCACATCATACTAGGTTCGAGATATGTGCTCCTAAAACTCATAAATCACAAAGAATTATTCGAGAAGAAGAATAAAGGGATCAATGTAATTGTACTCACAATTTTAATTAACAAAATCACTTTTCTATTTGATTTAAAATTGTAGCCTAATTTTTCATACTTCAAAAATTATTGATATTTTTGGTGCGCCTAATATGGAAATTTTTTCTTTCTTTCATCTGTTATCAACTCCTGATATTCAAGATTACTAAAATGACATTAAAGAAGATCAATTCTAAAGTCAATTTTTGTAATGGCTATTGATCCAAATACTCCGCTAATTAATAAAGCATCATTGATGTTACTATGGAAAGTCTTTAACTTACAAGTAGCAAATAATCACTCCAAGTATCATCCACATCAACTCTTGTTTTGGAGTTTTCATCCTCATAGGAGAAAAATCTTCTACTAGTTGATTGGAAAGAATAAATAATAATGCTAAAGTGGTTAAGATGACTCTTGCTCAACTTAGTCTATATGGAATCAAGTAGAGGTGTGCAAATGAGACTAAATTAAGTGAATTCATCCAACCCAATCCAACATTTATGGATTGAGCTCAAGATAATTTACAATTAGATTCAATATCAGCTCATTAAGGCTCAACCCATTCTTCAAATAAACCCAATTCAATCTCTACTCAAACCAATTTATTAAAGAAAATGATTTCCTTAATAAAAGAGGAGAAAATAAGTGACAACTAAATTTTTTTATATAAATTTTTTTAGAAAAAATCTTAATCCAATCCCTACCCACCTTGCCCCACTGGCCCCTAGCCCCCCAAAAAAAAAATTATTTTATTTTTTAAAATTTTTATCACCCCAAACATCCCTCTCCCCCTCTGCTATTTTAAAAAAAAAAACTAAAACTTTTTTAAGGATAAAATTTTTCCTTTATATGGAACACATTAAACTATGTTTATTTCATTTGTATAATGTTTGGTGAATACTCTTTTCAAAATTAAGAAGTTTCTTTTTATTTTCTTGAATTGGAATTCAAATTGTAGTTACAAGAGATAAATATCAATATGTTAATGTTTTTTAAATTAAGGGATCAAATTAGGAGGGTCAAGACCAAACTCGGCTTGTAGTCCATTTTAGCCCAACCCGTTTGAACCCAAAGTAAATTTGGATTGGGCGTGATCCAACCTAATTTCATATTCAACTCATTTTAATGCTCCAATTTTAGCACAATCCGCCTATTCGACACCCTATAATTAAGAATTATTTTTCCAAGTTGATGATGAAATCTTAAGAACCAAATCTACTTAAATCAAACAACTTACCATACTCTAATCAAATAGACAACGTACCATCTTAAAAAGTTGTTTTTAAATTTTCTGACTTGAAATTCAAATTGCAGATGGACAATGTGCACATCCAAGAAGATCGCCTCACCATTACCCTCAGTCTCAAGCCCAAGGTTATACCCAAGCTTCATATAATCACTCCCAAATTACTCTCCTACCCAAAACCTATTATACTCTATTTCCCCACCTCCACATCCAGTATATAGCGCACACCAAAAGTTCAAACCTCTTTCTTGCCCATAACGGCATGCACCAACTCCTCAGAATCATCCTTCAACTCCATAAACCTACCAAGGCCCTTCTAGGCCTGATTTTTTATCCAAGTCAAACATTGAAAAGAGCCAGAAAGCTAAGGATAGTTTCACACTAATTAGGGAATCATATGCCAGTCTGTTACAAAAATTAGAACAGTGGGGCATGATCACTCCTTTCCTTGGGTATACTCTTGACTCAGATTTAAGAAAATTTAATCCTAATATACGATGTGCATATCATTCTAATGTTTAGGATAACAGTATTAAAGATTGTCGTGCTGTGAAAAGAGAAATAGAAAAGATTATCCAAGAAAAATTGATTATGGTGCAGGAAATTGATAGTGGTGAAAGCTCTAGTCATGATGATAGGCAAATCAATGGCTAAGATGTCAAGCTCGGTAATTGGAAAGTCACTTCTCTCCTTACTAGGAAGGATTGTTGGTAGTTTATTTTGTTTTTCTTTCTATTTTTGAATTATTTCAGGGTTGTAGTTTGTAATCTAGCTTAGTTTGTTTTCGTGTCGTCTTTGTTCAGACCCTTCTATCTTTTTTTCAATGAAATGTAGTGTCCCTTTTTGGTTTTATTTTATTTAATGATGTTTGTTTTCCTTCTTTACATTGTTCATTTTATAATTGATTCTAGTGATATGACATGCTTGCAGAATTTTTAGTTAGACCTTAAAGTCCAGTTTAATTATGAAGCATTGAACCTGAATGTTAAAGTCAAAAAAGAACATCTGAGAAAGTAGATAGAGTTTTGAGACATTTGGTGATCAAGTTGAAGTCTTACTTGAATAAATTAAGGAAATTATTTTTAGAATCAAAAGAACAAACTAGTCATCAATTGAATGGTATACATCTCAAATTTTGAATCGGATCAAACAGTGGATGCACGATATCCTGTCAAGAGAAACAAAAGAAATTTTGCTCCACTAAAGTATAAGTCGTCCAACATGTGGTGTGTATAAAGATAAAGTTGTATGTTTGACAAGAATAGAAGAAAAAATAACACACATACTTAGGTAAAGTTAGGATTATGGAAAAATGGTATAAGTGGTCTCTATCTTCCACTTTCATATTGCATGTTTTGTACTTGCATTTTTTAGGATTGATATGACAAAGACAATTCATTCTACTATCCAAATATTGTGTCATCCTTTGTTTACACCATTTTACCTTTAGTTTTATTTTTTCTTTTGTACCTCTCTTTAGGAATCAAGATGAACTCAGCAAAAGTTCAAGAAAAGTGTCGAGCAAAAGAATAGTGTCAGAAAAGTTCAAAAAAGAGTGAGTCAAAAATATAGATAAGAGTGTAAAAAAATAGAGTCAGAAAAAGTCTCAAAGAAAAAAGAAGAAGAAAAGAAATCAAAATCAAGAAAAAAAAACAAGAAGCCGGAACTACGTTTGACCTGAATCTTGTAATGACAAGATACGTAGGCAGTCCTACTTTAGGTTTGGCCCAACCAAATAAACAATGTTGAATCACCAAGTTAAAGAAACTGTGGCGTGGGTTAATTTTCATTGTTTATTTGATTCCAAAAGTTATAAATCTCACCCATTTGAAGCGGCATTTGAGCCTCGTTTCATTCTTTCTTTCTAACCCTATCCAAAATCCAAGTTACAATCAAAGAAAGACCTTCGTATCATTCTTTGAGCATGTTCAGGCTAAGCATGAAATATGTATGATGACGCATTTTGGGTACTACTTGTCTTCCTCAGCATAAGGAATCAAGAGAGAAATAAATAAGAGAATCTTATAGGTGAAAAACCTCATGGGTATCGTAAGGCAATGGTAAGTTGAGAGAGATAAAAATGAGAGAGCTTTATTGGTGAAAACCCTCACGGGCATCATAAAATGATTGTGAGTTAAATGAAATGAAAATGAGAAAGCCTCATATAGTCTTATTGGTGAAAATTCTCACGGATACCATATGACGATTGTGAGTTGAGAGAAATAAAAATGACAGGGTCTTATTGGTGAAAACACTCACAAATATCACAAGGAGATGGTGAGATAAGGAAAATAAAAATAAGAGAGTCTTATAGGTGGCGATGGTGAGCTAAGAGAAATGAAAATGAGAGAGTCTCACTGGTAAAAATCCTCATGGACATCATAGGACGATGGTGAGATGAGAGAAAGAAAATGAGAAAGGTTTGTTGGCAAAAACCCTTTGAGGCATCACTAGCCGAATGAGATCTCTGAGTGCAATAAGCCTAAAGAAGAAACTCAGTTTCAAGGTCATTAATTCAAAAACAATTGATGAAAATCTTGGTTGGAAAGATCAGGCAGCTTAATCCAAAATGCATGTCATAATCATTAGAGTTGACTGTCATTTTTAGACAAATTTTTTTTTTCTCTATTTTCAAAAAAGGGACATTCACCGTCTTTTCTTTCTTCTCTATTTTTATTTTTATTCTCTTGAGTCAGTTATCTAAAGGGAAAATCATTGTCATTTTTCTTATTTCTTTGAGTCAAGTCCATGTCAAAATAAGTGAGAAAGGATTCTAAAACTTGCTACCAACTTCTTCAATTGCACAAAGCAAGACAAAAGGCCAGCACATGAATGAAATATAATTATAAGCTAAAACAAGGCATGTAAAAAGTTTTTGTCAACAGAAAAGTTTGGGGAATCATGAAAATATCAAGGTTCAAAGGGTTTATTTGAGAAGCATAGAAAAGTAGAGATGTTGTATTTGTTTTAGAGTCGCTCTTAACAATCTAATTTTGAATCAATGGTGCAGCAAGACAATGATATGCCAATAGTTGGACGCAAGATTAAATGTGCCAAGTGGAAGAGTGATTGCCTCAAAATCTAAAACCACAAACCAGCCACATGTTTTTAAACTCACAATTTTTCTTTGTGTGAAACATGAACACATGTTGACCTTCAAATCAAGGACTTCGGAGCCTAAATATCAAAGGTTGCAATGCCTCACTTCTACAAATGCGTGAGACAATTTTTCTATGAAGGTTTAGTAATTACAACCATGGTAAACTCATTATCTTATACCCTTGGGAGATGCACTTCCTTTTCTGGGTATGCTTGTTAGCTGTCACACTTTCTAACTTAAGCCCTTAGTCCTAGAAGAGAAATTTTCTAGTCGAGTCATTTTATTTAACCCTTAGGAGATGCACTTCCTTATCTGGATATTTCAAGTTCATTTGCCAGGTGACATACTTCCTAACTTAAATATTTACTCCTAGAATATGCACTTTCTAGTTGAGTCATTCCACTTAACCCTTAGGAGAAACACTTCATTGTCTGGGTAATTCAAGTTATGTTTGTTAGGTGACACACTTCCTAACTTAAATCCTTACTCCTAGAAGATGCACTTTCTAGTCGAGTTATTTCATACAACACTTAAGAGATGCACTTCCTTGTGTGGGTAATTCAAGTTATGTTTGTTAGGTGACACACTTCCTAACTTAAATCCTTACTCCTAGAAGATGCATTTTCTAGTTGAGTCATTCCATTTAACCCTTAGGAGATATACTTCATTATCTGGATATTTCAAGTTCCTTTGTTAAGTGACGTACTTCCTAATTTGAATTGTTGCTTCAAAAAGCCGCACTTTTTAGTCGAGTCATTCCATTTAACCACTAGGAGACACACTTCCTTGCCTAGGAATTTCAAGTTTTATTTGTTAGGCGATGCACTTCCTAACTTGAACCTTTATTTCTAAAAGATGCTTTTTTTATTCAAAATTCCTCACGTTAATTCTTAGGTGACACCCTTTCTAGTCTTGTTCATTTAATTTTACTCTCAAAAGATACATCTATTGGTCAGAATCTTAATTCACATTGCATTATGCATTTTTCAAGTAGTGGTGATTGGGTTTGATACTCACAAAATTTTCCTGATGATAAACTGGGGGAAAATTTCATTCATGATTAGTAGGAACTTTATTTTAGAACCCTTTTGGTGAATGTGACTTTATTTTACAAAATGAGATCTCACTTTATCATAATGTTTGTTTGGGCTAATATTCATTCTAGTTTTAATTTTGATTTCAGGAACCCTGGAGAATAGGGTGATGAAATAGGAAGTTAGAGTCCACATGGAGAATAGGGTGATGAAATTACAAGTCGGTAGCTCGTTTAAAAAACGGTCAATAAAATTGCAAATCGAGAGCCCGCCTGGAGAATAGGGTGATGAAATTACAAGTCAGGAGCCTGCATGGATAAAAGGGTGATGAAATTGCAAATCAGGAGCTCGCCCGGAGAACAGGGTGATGAAATTGAAAGTCAGAAGCCCGACTAAAGAATAAGGTGATGAAATAGTAAGTCTGGGGACTACCTAGAGAATAGGGTGATGAAATAGCAAGTCAAGAGCCGCCTGGAGAATAGGGTGATGGAATTGTAAGTTCGAAGCCCCCGTCTGGATAATAGTGTATGGAAATTGAAAGTCATGAGCTCGCCTAGATAACGAGGTAATGAAATAGTATGTTAGACATCTTCCTAGCGAATGGGATGATGAAATTGCAAGTCAAGAGCCTGCCTGGAGAATAAAGTGATGAAATAGCAAGTCAGGAGCCTTCCTAGAGAATAAGGGGAAGAAATTGCAAGTTAGGAGCCCACCTGTAAAATAGGGTGAAGAAATTGCAAGTCAGGGGCCTACATAGAGAATAGGGTGAAAATTTTCAAATTCAGGTTCAAATTCAGAAGTACCACCTGGAGATCATGGTCAATTTTTAAGTTCATCTCCAACACCAATTTTGTATGGAGAAAGAGTCTATTTTCAAGTTCAACCCAAAGAAGATCAGATCATTTACCATTTTTGAAAGCATTAAAGACTCGAATCAAGAGTCAAGAGAAGCTGCATAGATAGGAATTTTGTAATTTAATTTATCTTTTTAACTTGTAATTTTTATTTTGATATAATGATAGAGTCGTGAACTGGAACCTCAACAGAACCTCACTCGACTCTCCAACTCGGTATAGTCCCTTTCTTTTTCAACCTTGGAACTACATGTGACTTGATTCCCACATAAGCTGGATAGGTAGGATTCCCTAAATCAAAACTCGGTTGTACTCCGTCCTTCTGTTTCTTTCTTTTTAATAATGGTCGGGTCAAAAAAATTTCTCGTTGTCTATTTCTTTGTCTGCAAACACTTTGTTTTCACAAACAAAGAGGGGAATGATGTAGACACGTAATTTTACCCCTCCAAAAGACAATTTTATCCATTTTACCTCACCTTACCATATACCCCACCCTATTTAATAACTTTTCCACAAAAGAAAAAAATAACTAATTCTCAAAAAAATAACAACCTCCCCAATAAAATATGGACAACACATGATCTCACCCCTGCCCTTATATCCACTCACTTCCCTAGGCCTCTCCCTTCACGTTTTTCCCTCCCTATTAACATAATTCACACCTGATACACAATGAACACCTCACTGGAATTGGGGACACAGTCACACTCACAGGTTCACACACCAATCAATATATACACACTAACTATACACACTCACTTACAATCATACACTCACACGCAATACACCTCACAAAAAAATTAACAATACTCACATACACATACCGGAGAAGGGCACAAATAAGGATAGAGAGCAAAAAGTAACAAAAAAGAGAGGGAAACTAGTAGAGAATAAAGTAGGGAGATCGAGAAACAATAGAGAGAGAGGAAACAAGAGTTAAAAAAGAGGGATAGTGGGATCGAGAGAGAAGTAACAATGCGAACGGAGTAAACAATGGGAAATAGAGAGAGAAACAATGAAGAGAGGGAACCTAGTTGAGTGTCTTTAGTTTTCCAGCGAATTTCTAGCCGAAATAATCCATTCCTCACCGAAATCACCCACTCCTCATTGAATTCATTCACTGCATACTTGAAAGCCACTCTCCTCCACCAAAAAACAACCCAAATTGATCAAACCAGCCCTAAGTCTGATAAAATCTATCAAAAAATAAGTGAGACAGTCACGTTATGAACGAAATCGGGTACGGTTTTCTCTTCACTACACTTTTCGATTTGGGTTGATGAAAAATAAATAAAAAGGGTAGATCGAGGTCAGTTTGTTCATGTTTGAAGTTCTACATGAGGTTTGCGGATGCTGATTTATCATGTTTACTCGAATAAACACTTGATTGAAAGCGACGTTAAGGTCCATTTCTCATCCCATTCTTCACTAATCTTAAAGTTTTTGATATTTTGTGTGGTAAATTTATGGTGCGTGGACTTTGTTTTCGCTAATTTTGATGTGTTTGAAACATCTTAAGTGATTGCTGGGATGGATTGGTTGATTGTATGAATTGGATAATCAAATGATTTGGGTTTAATTTAGGGATAAATCTTAATTTGGGGCGAGGATTAAAAAATTAAAAAGGTGAATTTTGGTTAGTTTGATGCATTGGTTGTTGTTTGATTTGAAATGGATGTTAATTTTGTCAAACTCAATAGTATCATGTTTTAGGCCGAGAATTGATAGAAAAATCTTAGGGTTGGAGTAGGCAAATTTTAGAGATTGTGGATTGTTAAATATTTTATTGAATGGTTTTATTTTATCGCATTTAAATCTATTGTACTCATTGGCTGGGGAATGCCTCAAGAAAAATTGTATTTATTCACCAGGAAATGCCCCGGCGTATTATGTCTTCGAAGGAGGTTCTTGATCAAGGCCCAAGGCATCGGGTAGAATGTAGTTTAGAATTAGTATTTAGCGTAGGTTTACATTTTAATACCTTTTTATTTTTGATCTATAATAAATTAGACTGGACATTATTTTTCAAAGGTTTGACTATTTTGTTGTTTGGTTTCTCATTGTGTGTTTTGTTGGTTTATGCATTTCATAGTGTCATATTAGCCGATATATCCAACGAAGCAATCATGTTCAAACCACGGGACCGAGGGGTTCCTAACACCTTCCCCCCAGTCAAAATAATTCCTTAATCGGAATCTCTGTTTGTGGATCAATTTTAAAGAGTCAAAATCATTCTAAAAAAGAATTTTCAAAGGTGACTTGGCACACCAGATTTATTTCAAGTGGCGACTATGAGTTTTATTATATAAAATTATTTTTGAAATAAATTTTTAGTTTTAGTCACTTTAATAATAAAACCCTTTCAAACTTAAAATCACTATCTTTTTGGTAAAAAAAAGGAGGTGTGACAGTAGTTGCTCTATAGCGGCTAAGGAGACTATTTGGCTCCAGAACTTTCTAAAAGAGCTTGGAGTGGTTCCTTCGGTTAAAACACCACTACCACTTTATTGTGATAATAGTGGTGTTGTTGTAAACTCGAAAAAACCACGAAACCATAAAAAAGTAAACATATTGAGAGAAAATATCACTTGATTCGAGATATAACTCAAAGGGGTGATGTGGGAGTTTCGAAGATTGAGTTAAAGAAAAGTTTGGCGGACCCATTTATGAAAGGATTAAGCTAGAAGGTTTTTGATAAGAATGTGAAAAAAATGAGTGTTAAAATTGTATATGCATGGTTATGAGTCTAATATGGAGATTATTAGGGTATACTATTAACCATTTGGTTTATATTATAGTATTATATTTCCATCTCATGTAAAGACAGTTAATTTTATTTACTTAATTTAATAAAATCTTTATTTGAATGGATAATTGTGTTAACATGAATGTCCTTTACTTTTATAGTAGACAATTTTGTGTATGGAGTATTTTAACTCATGCACGGAAGATTAAAATTGTCGATTCTTATAAGTTATAAATTAACGTTCACTATCAAAGATGAGGCAGGACAAATATCTTGATGATTCCAGCACAAAATTTAATATAATTTGATCTTAATTATGGGAGTGGTAATATTACAACTTCTTGTGCTAGTATATTTCGTATGTATTGAATAGACTAATTAGAGATGTTTGTTTATGTTCGGAATATTAAGAAACAACTTGTCTAGTCCATTACATGTGTTTATACTCTTAATCTTGATATGATTATTATGATTTATGTGGTTTGATTTATTATTTTAATCTATTAAAAGGTGAAAGTCTTTTATGAGTCAATATATTCCTAATAGATTGAATGATGACAAATCACTTCGTGAAATGATAATTAGTTGATAGAACCATATCTCAATCTTGAGATAGAAGACACCCTTTTATAGTTGCTTATAAATTTTTTCGTGAAAATCCTGCAGGTGGATTTTATTCCGTTATGTGAAATAAAAGTTAAGCATTATAAATGTAGAATTAAATTAATCAATGAGTTATATTTTTCAGAGAATTTAAGTTAATGATTGGTGTCGGTAATTCTAACATGTGGAGTTAAACAAGATGTAATGATAGATTTCAAAATTAAATTGAGGAGTGCAATTATAAATTTTTAGTGAAATAATTTGTAATATATTATGATATGATAATTCATTCATTACTAAATTAACATCATAAGTGGAAGCCTCAGTTAACAAATCTGTAGTCTCTGTTATGCCTGATTAACTAATCAAATTTGAAAAAGAAAAAGATATATAGAAGAAGTAATATTATTTTGTTTATTGGTCTTCAGTAAATCAATAATCAATAATATATTAAAAGTGTGAAAAGCTTTAGAAATGTTGTTTGAACTTTTTATCTTTCATTAAAAGTCTTTGCTAAAGACAAAATCATCTTTTTACTATTTTTTCCTAATATTTAAGATTTGAAAATAAATTAAATATATTGATGGTATAACCTTACCTTATTAGAAGTCAATCAGAATTAACAACTAATACTTTTTTCATTAGTTTAATAATTTTAAATCAACTAAATTCGATATTAAGAAGATTGAAAAAATCTGGAAATAAATATAAAAGTGTTAGAATAAGAAAATTTAAGAAGTACCAATTTTTTAAAAGTTTTAATTACGTAATACGAATGTAATCAATAATTTTGTAAGGATTTGGCTTTAAAAATAGGCAATATTTTAAATATAGCAAAAAATAAAAATAATCGTAGCACAAATATGTTTCAAATTGATGCGTCTCTCTTAGCCTTTGACGGCAAGGGAAGAGGTACTGCATGACAAACGCAAAAGTGATGATAGATCAACCACTTGAAACTTCTGATGATAAAATATATATGTGCTTACAATAAAATATATGTTTATGTTTACATTATTATATTAAAATGTGTAAGATGTTTAAAAAGTGAATTGTCTTGACACCCAATTTTTTCAATCCGTGCTTCAAAATTAATTTCTCCAGGCTTCTTGATCGATAAAGGGCACAACACACATTTTTTCACACATTTTTTTATTGTTGACAAATTATTGAGAATCATCCTTACTTTAGGATTTTATCAATTTATTGTCATATTTTGCTTTTCTTTTTTTTGTTGACAAATCTCTGTACATTAAGATTTTTATCAATTCATTATCGTCTTTAATATTTTTTTCACAATCATCTACACACGTACAAGATATGACATCACATTTTACAATATTTTTAAAATAATTATATTTTTAAATTTTTTTTATATTTTTCTGTAATTACATATCAATACCTACATTTTGTACATTTATTACAACTCGCAAAAGCTGAGTCAGACCAGTTATTTTAATATACAGTATAATAATAATTTGATGTTTTGTCACATATGACAAAGACTATATAATAATGTCTTGTCACATCCGACAATGACCAGTCAGTGTTGTCTTGTCACATCTGACAACGACCATTCAATGGCACTACCCTTTGGACAATCACTTTGTCTATTGGTCAAAATGATGAAAATTCTTTGGTCAATAACTTAAGAACCAAAGGGTGTTCTATTACAAAAAGAGGGGACACCTCTTTATCCATGGTATAAAAAGGGGTGTCAATTTTTATTATAAATAGCTTGGGGGTGGAAGACAATACATACGTATTTTTTATTCCTTTTTTCTCTCCAAAAACCAAAAAAAATACACACAATATACACATATGTTCATCAGATTTTTGCTTTCTTTTTTTCCTTTTCCCTCATAAACAAACAATACACACATACAAATAACACCCACGCATACCAACACAACCTCCATCTCCCTCACATCTCCGCCACCGCTGCTCCAGCCAGCGAAAACACAGGCGCCTCCATGAACCAGATCCATCAGCGACCCCATTCCCTTATAACTTTGTCCAATCAGCGACGAAAAAGCCACCAACGCTGCCACGCATCCCTTTCCCCACTTCCTATTGGCTCGCTGGAGTTGATGGTCGGTGAGTCCAAGCCTTCATCCACCACACCATTCTCCGCCATGCACTCCTCTCTTTCCCTCTCTTTTTCCCATCGTCGTCCAATCCCTCTCTCGAGCTCCGGCGAGGAGCTCCATGCTCTGATGAACTGGAGCAATTTTTGTTCCTCTTTTCTACCATTTACACTTTTATTTGGTTATTTTAATCATTGTTATACCATCAAATTTGATGAGATTCCATATCTGGTGATATTTGGGTTTGTTTGGAAAATGTTTGGATGGTTTATTAATTTCTGATGACTTTGTTTTATTTGTATTTACTTGTTAATATAATGGCCTGTATAGATGTGTCCATATCTCATTTTTCTAATAATTCCTTAACTGTTCGAGCTCATTTCTTGCTACTTTCATCCTTTTCGATGAACTATGTTGGCTTGCAGTTTATTCACCGTCTATGCTACTAGTTGCTACTGTTTTATGTTGATCACTATGATGCAGTTCCATGACCGTGTTAAGATTTTTGACAATCTTTTATTATTTGAATTTGGTTCACTGTTGGTCCTATTTTGGGACTATTTTTGGCTATTTTATAATTACTCTTTTTGCATTAATAATGAACAAAACACAATACATAACCGATGATAATATCTTTCCGTTGGATTTTTGAGGCCACCCCATTACAAAAGACAAACTTTAACTTCTCAAATTTATTATTTTATATCAAGGGCCGATACTTGACCAATGAAAGTATCTTTCCGCTGATTTTTGAGGTCGTTCCATAACAAAAGACGGGTTTTATTTTTCAACTTTACTAATTTTATGTTAAAATAAATACATGGCCGATGAAGAAATTTTTCATTGATTTTTGAGGCCTCCACTAATTAAAAGATGGACGTTACGTATATAAATATGTAATAAATAAATAAACTCAGGCGATGAAGAAATCTCTACAATACTGTGGCAACACAAAGGGTTTTACGATTCGTATCTTGGCAAGGCGATTAGGATGGCCGATAAATCGAGCAACAACTTCGTAGCCGTGACGTATCTAAAACTTAATTCAAGATCACGCTTTAATAAATATTCTATGTGTTTGCTTTGTCACTAATGTATTTTTACGGGCACTCGAGAACACTTGCCGAAAAATGACATTCAAGGGAGAATTTTATACTTCTTTTCTTATGATTGTACAAACTAAACATAGTGAAGACTTTACTTTTTGGGGTTCTAGATGGGAACATTCTTTATTTATATATACATTAATATACATTTAGGTAAACTTAGGCCGTTAATATTTTATGAAAGAATTAAGTTAATCAATTAGTTCACACATTTACATTTTAAATATTGTGTAATTTTCTTCTCAAATGAATCTTTGTTTTTCTCTATAATTTTAATCAACTAAAAATTATTCGTAAATACTTTTCCTTTTCATGGCACATCAAAGATACTTTTCTTTTCATACATCACAAAATACTTTTCCTTTTCACATGTAATTTGTACATTTTATACTATCTTTTACATGTTTTCATAACAATAGGTTTTGTTTATATACTTAATATACATGTACCTTTACATAGTTAATATACATACTTAATATACATACACCTTTTACATCATTTTAAATATACGTACTCCCTCTTTGATAAATCTAGTCTAGCCAAATACCACATTTGTGGATTCTGAAGGGTGCCTAATCCCTTTCCTCGGGAATAACTTGAACTCTTACCTAGAATCTTAAATTGATTTTTGTATACTAAAATACATTATTTATAAATGTTAAATTAAAAAGGTTTCCTTATTTTTCTTAAAAAAATTAGGTGGCGACTCTGTATAAAATTTTAATTCTTTTAGAGTACGCGAGTCATGTTTGTTTAACCTTAGTAAAAATAGGGCAAGACAAAATGGTGACTCTGCTGGGGAATAACAGCAGGTTCTAACCATGATAGACTCAATTTTTCAATTGAGGGAGGTATTTTTACATTTTTTGCATATATTAATTCTTTGATTCTCTATCCGTTTCATATTGTAAATTGTGTAGATTTGTTCATGAATTCTTTACATTATTTGTGCAAATTAATACATTGTATCTGTATATTATAAAACTGTTACACATTATTCTTTACTTCATTTAATCATAAATTATAATTCCATCGAGTCTTTGACCGTACACAATTCATACACTGAACACACGAGGGGTGTACTACACTCCTCGGAACCTTCTTTGGATTCCTTTGCTTTAGAATTGGTGCATTTAGGTTAGTGTGACCTTTTGCAATTATTCAATTCTACTCTCAACCATTTAGGAAAATTTCTATTTTAGAAATTGATCACACCATGTACAAACTCACAGAGAGGTTTGAACTACGTTTTGACTTGACTTTGTCCTGACAAGATACGTTGGCAACCCTATATTAGGGTTCGGTCTCTTCACTGTTTTTGAATAATTTCTTCGATTTCCAAACTGGAAAAATTTTTCCTGTAACCGTTCAAATACGCTCTCCAAAGGTCTTCAAAGAGCGCAAGTAAATAATTCCTCAAATCTAAATCTCAATAAAATTAGTGCCTAGCTGGC
Source organism: Capsicum annuum (assembly GCF_002878395.1). NCBI lineage: Eukaryota > Viridiplantae > Streptophyta > Magnoliopsida > Solanales > Solanaceae > Capsicum > Capsicum annuum. Next base: position 170,015,944 of record NC_061116.1, read on the forward strand.
CTACCTCCAAATCCTCACCTAATTTTGGCTCGAGAATACCTAGCTTGTTCTTTCGAACATTGTAAACCATTAAATTTTTGGCGTATCGATCCTTACTTTCAAAAGCAAGGTTTCAACACCCTTTCATCCATAACAACCCTATAAACTACGGTAAAATAAGACCATAACTTCTTTAATGTCTGAACTTCCCAATCTTGTCGACATATTGAAGTAGTGTCAAAAACTCTCCTCATGCTTGACATCCATCCTCTCAATCGTCCGATCGAAATAATTTTGATGCTACAAGTAGTTCCTTACTAGTCGTTCACATTATTTTCAAGGATGACCATCACAGCTTTTTTACAATCATACATGTCACATACAAATTTACAAATCTGCCTCAACTACAGGTTAGGTCCCATTCTTTTTTTAAATAAATAAAAAATAAAAATTTTGACTTGGTTGGTACTGATATAGTTAGGGGTGTGCATGAGAAAAAACAAAGTGGTATGATAGAGAGGACCGATTTCATGGTAAATCATAGATTCTTTTAGTACCTCTTAGTCAAACCCGAGTAACACTTGAAAAATTCTCTTGTATAAATCTAATACAAGAACGAAGTTAGCCTAATCGTTTCAAGTGCATTGTGTGTTGATCTTTAGATGAGTTCATTGCATTGCATAGTTGATCTAGAACTTGGCCTAAATGTTTGTTAAGGCGAAATTCTGAGTTACACTTAGTTTGGAAAAGGATTTAGGCCTTTTTTATCCGATTGTGTCTTCCACAGCCTACTAAATAACATTAATCCCTAGCATTCCCCCTTTGATCCTAAACCTTTTCTTTGGATAACCACATCTGAGCCTATATTTTTTGAGTGCTTACATGCACTATCTCTCTCTTGGTCCACCTCCTTGAGCGCACTAAGTACGTGCAAGTTGCGAATGAAGATTCAAGATCAAAGTTTTCAAAGGCAAAGAATATATAGTCCTAGACGAATGATAATGAAAATATAACTTCAAAGAAAAAGGAGCATAAACCCTCACACAAAAAAGAGAGAACTCCGAAGAAAGTGGAGAATCATCAAAAAAATACATTTATTAAAAAAAAAGGAAAACTTCTACACAAGATTCAAAAGAAGTCGAAGCAAATACTAAACAAGTGACAGCAAAGACCAACAAAGGTCAAGAGTCAAAGAACGGCAAATGTCAAAAGCATAGATACAGGACAACGCTCATCAAGGAATTAGTCACTCTCAGCCCAAATATCATTCTGCCCATTTCAAAGCCTACATTATAAGCCGATAACAAGTACTACAAGATTATACTTTAAGTGTTCTCACATTAGTGGATACTTACATAAAGGCCAAACCTATGGTATCAAAGTTGCCTTCATTTAACTTTTTTCTGAGTCTGAGTGTACATCATTGGACGTCTCTAAATTTAAAAGAAAAATACTCAAATAAGTGTGAAAATTAGACTTTTTTTATAAGACACTTGAAACATGAGAATAGACATAGTTCAAAACCTCTGTTTGAAGCAAGACGAATGAATCTTGTCAATACTTAGGTATGTCTGAGGTACCACTTGAAGATATAGGAGTTAACCTAAGGTCGATCTCGGTTAGCTGGAAAGAGACGGGGAAATTCTTATACACAGTACTAATTGTTGGTACCAACTGTAGTCAAGACACGATTATATCTTTTCACTGTTTAATATTTCATACAAAGATACAAAACAATCTTCTGCATTTTTACATTTCAACATTTCTTACAAAGAAAATACAAAATAATTTCTTGCATTTTCACCTTTCAACATTCCTTACAAAGAAAATACAAAATATTTTTTTGTATTTTTATGCTTTAACATTTCTTACAAATAAAACACAAAGCAATATTTTGCTTTTTTCACCTTTCAACATATTTTTTACAACTAAAATACAAAAATAATCTTTCTTCCTTTCAAACACATGCCTTTACATACATGCATTACTCTTTACATGAAAGACGCCCACCTTCAAATACAGACAATTGACTTTTATTTTCAACTTACCACCTTCAAACAAAAATATTTTACTTTTCTATTAGGTGTTTTCAGAGCTCTTACATTTTCATAGCCCCGCCAGTCGAGAGGCGATCACCTTTCAACAGTCCCGCTAGTCAAAGGCTTTTACATTTCCATAGCCCCGCCAGTAGAGAGGCTATTACCTTTCATATGCTCCATCAGTCGAGAGGCTATCACCTTTCAACAGTCCCACTAGTCAGAGGCTTTTACATTTCCATAGCCCCGACAGTAGATAGGCTATTACCTTTCATTTGCTCTGTCAATCGAGAGCTCTTACATTTTATAACCCCGCTAGTAGAGAGGCTATCACCTTTCAACAACACCACCAGTTGAGAGGCTTTTATATTTACATAACCCCGCCAGTTGAGAAGCTATCACCTTTCAACAGCCCCACCAGTTGAAAGCCTTTTACATTTCCATAGCCCTGTCAATTGAGAGGCTATTACCTTTTATATGCTCCACCAGTCAAAAAATCTTACATTCAATAGCCCCGCCAGTCAAGAGGCTTTTATATTTTCATAGCCCCGCCAGTCGAGAGGCTATCACCTTTCAACAGCCCCTCCAATTGAGAGGCTTTTACATTTCCATAGCCTTGCCAATCGAGAGGCTACTACCTTTCATATTCTCCGCCAGTTGAAAAGCTCTTACATTTCATAGCCTCGTCAGTCGAGAGGCTATTACCTTTCATATGTTTCGCCAGTCGATATCTCTTACATTTTATAGACCCACCAGTCGAGTGGCTATTACCTTTCAAATAGCCCCTCCAGTCAAGAGGCTTTTACATTTTCATAGCCTCGTCAGTCGAGAGTCTATCACCTTTCAAGTAGCCCCACCAGTCGAGAGGATGCTACCTTTTCATAGCCCCATCAGTCGAGAGGCTCTTACATTCTCATAGCCCCGCTAGTCAAGATCCTATTACCTTTAAGCTGCTCTGACATTCGAGAGCCCCTTCATCTCCATAGCCCCACCCGTTGAGAGGCTATTATCTTTTGCTCCGCCAGTCAAGCACTTTTTAATTTCAACAGCCCTGCCAGTCGAGAGGCTATCACCTTTTAATTGTTTCACTAATTGAGAGATTATTAGATTTCATTCATCTCCCTAGTTGATGACCCTAGCCTTTATAGACAACTGAGGATGATCATTAACATCAATCTTCGTATACAATCAAAGACATCATTCATCACATCAGTGTTCATAGACAACCGGAGACAACAATCACCAGCCTCCATAGACAATTAGAGGTGTCGTGCATCAATTCTTCATATACAATCGAAGGCAATATCATTCATCACATCAGTCTCCGTAGATAATCAGTGACGACGATCCACACTAGCCTCCATAGATAATTAGAGGTATCATGCATCAAGTCTTCATATACAATCGAAGACATCATCATTCAACATCAGTCCTCATAGACAATCGAAGACGACAATCAATATTAATCTCTATAGACAATTGGAGATGTCATAAAGTCTTCATATACAATCAAAGACATCATCATTCAAAATTAGTTTTCGTAGACAATCGGAGACAACAATCAATATCAGTCTCCATAGATAATTGGAGATGTCATCAAGTCTTCATAGATAATCGAAGACATCATCTTTCAACATCAGTCTCCGTAGACAATCAGAGACAACAATCGATACCAGTGTTCATAGACAAATGGAGATGTCATGTATCAAGTCTCCGTAGATAATCGAAGACACCTTTCATTCATCACGTAAATCTCCATAAAAAATTGGAAACGACATTCATCCCTAAGCCTCTGTAAACAAATCGAGGGCGTCATTCATCCTCAAGTCTCCGTAGACAATTGGAGACATCATGCATCTTTTCAATAAAAAGTACAATTCAGAACAACAACATGTTTTTTCAAATCCCATACACTAGGGCAAATTTTTAGAACCGCCCCAAAAGTTTCTATTTTATCATTTCGAACTACATTTACCTAATTCTCATGACACTCGAGATATATAGGAAGCTCTATGCAGAGTTCGGTCAACATAATTCCCTAATTATTTTTTCTCCCCAGCAATACATAATGTTGCATCCCCAGCATCTCACAACTTGATACTGGACAATTTTAAAAGGAGCATCGATAATATGTGAGCACTTTCGTTCTTAAGTAGTCCTCCTCTCAATAATTATTCCACGTGATCATTTATTCCTAATAACAAGACAAGAGACAATCTGCTTATTCTTTTGAACTACACCCGACCTGATCCTCATACAACTCAAGGTATATAGGCAACTCTAACTCAGAGTTCGGTCAAATTTTCATCTAAAACTAATTTTTTGTCGAGCAAAATTGGATACAGGTCAACGTTTTTGTTTGAAGACTTCTACATCATCCTCAAACGAAAAGGGACAACTACTGACCCCCAATTTTAACCCTTCATGCTTCAAATTAACTTCTTCAGGCTTCCTGATCGTTAAAGGGCACAAAACACATTTTTTTACATATTTTTTTAATTATTGAGAATTGTCCTTACTTTAGAATTTCATCAATTTATTGTCATATTTTGCTTTTCATAATTTATTGATAGTTTTCTGAATATTAGGATTTTTATCAATTCATTATCGTCTTTAACATTTTTTCACAATCATCTGCACACGTACATAATATGACATCACATTTTATAATATTTTCAAAATAATTATATTTTTTTTAATATTTTCAATATTCTTTACATTTTTCTGGAATTACATATCAAAACCTACATTTTGTACATTTATTACAATCTGCAAAAGCTGAGTCAGATCAATTATTTTAATACATAGTATAATAATAATTCAATAACTTGTCACATCCGACACTGACTACACAATAATGTCTTGTCACATCCGACAACAACCAGTCAGTATTGTCTTGTCACATCTGAGAACGATCACTCAATGACACTACCCTTTAGACAATCACTTTGTTTGTTAGTCAAAAGGATGAAAATCCTTTAGTGAATAACTTAAGGACAAAAGGGTGTACTATTACAAAAAAAAAGGGACATCTCTTTATTCATGAGATAAAAAGAGGGGTCAATTTTATTATAAATAGCTTGGGGGTGGATGACAATACATACATATTTTTTATTCTTTTTTTCTCTCCTAAAAAGCAAGAAAAAAATAATACACACACATGATCATTAGATTTTTGCCCTCTTTTTTTCCTTTTCTCTCACAAACAAATAATACACACATACAAAATACACCCACACACATCAAAACAGCCGTCATCTCCCTTACATCTCTTCCACCGTTGCTTCAGTTGGTGAAAACACCGGTGCCACCATGACCCAGATCCGTCGATGACCCATTTTTCATCTAACTCCATCCAATCGCTGTTAAAACAACCACCAACGCCGCCGCTACTTCCTTTCCCCATTTTTGCCTGCTCGCCGAAGTTGATAGCCGGTGAGTCTAAGCCTCCATCCACCACACCAGTTGCTGCCATGCGCCACTCTTTTTTCTCTTTTTTCCCGCCGTCGTCCAATACCCTTCTCAAGCTCCGACGAGGAACTCCATGCTCCGATAAACTAGAGCAGTCCCTGTTTCTCTTTTCTCCCATTTTCACTTTTATTTGGTTATTTTAATCATTTTTATACCATTAAATTTGATGAGATTCCATATCTGGTGATATTGGCGTAGTTTGGAAAATATTTGGATGGTTTGTTAATTTCTGATAACTTTGTTTTATTTGTATTTACTTGTTAATATAATGGTCTGTACATATCTGGCCACATCTCATTTTTTTGATAATTCCTTGACTGTTCGGGCTCATTCCCTGCTACTTTCGTCTTTTTTGATAAACTATGTTGGCTTGCAGTTTATTCACCATCTATGCTACTGGTTGCTATTGTTTTATGTTGATCACTGTGATGCAGTTCTATGACCTTGTTGGGATTTTTGACAATCTTTTTTATCTGAATTTGGTTCACTGTTGGTCCTATTTTGGGACTATTTTTGGCAATTTAGTAATTACTATTTTTGCATTAATAATGAACAAAACACAATACATGGTCGATGACAATATCTTTTCATCAAATTTTTTAGGCCACCCCATTACAAAGGACAGACCTTATTTTCTCAAATTTTTTATTTTTTATCAAGGGCTGACACTTGGCCAATGACAATATCTTTTTGTCGAATTTTTTAGGCCATTTCATAACAAAAGACGGATTTTATTTTCAAGTTTACTTATTTTACATTAAAATAAATAATGATTGATGAAGAATTTCTCCTTCCATTTTTGAGGCCTTCACAAATTAAAAGACGGACATTACGTATATAAATACGTAACAAATAAATAGATTCAGGCGATGACGAAATCTTTACAATATTGCGGCAACACAAATAGTTTTACGATTCATATCTTGGCAAGGCGATTTAGGATGACTGCTAAATCGAGCAACAACTTCATAGACATAATATATCTAAAACTTAATCCAAGCCCACGCTTTAATAAAAATTCTATGTATAAATGCACACGTAGTTTTTAAATTTATTTTGCTTTGTCACTAACATATTTGGACAGGTTCTCGGGAACACTTGCCGAAAAATGACATTCAAGGGAGAATTTTATACTTGTCTTTTCTTATGATTGTACGCATTAAACATAGTAAAGACTTCACTTTTTGGGGTGTCGGATGAAAACATTCTCTATTTACATGTACATTAATATATGTTTAGGCAAACTTAGGCCGTTAATATTTTATAAAAGAATTAAGTTAATCAATTAGTTCACACATTTACATTATAAATATTGTGTAATTTTCTTCTCAAATGAATTTTATTTTTCTCTATAATTTTAATCAACTAAAAATTATTCGTAAATACTTTTCCTTTTCACGGAACATCAAAGATACTTTTCTTTTCATACATCACAAAATACTTTTCTTTTTCACATGTAATTTGTACATTTTATACATATCTTTTACATGTTTTCCTAACAATAGGTTTTGTTTATATACTTAATATACATATACCTTTACATAGTTACACCTTTTACTTCTTTTAAATATACCTCCTCCCTCTTTGATAAATCTAGTCTAGTCGGGTACCACATTTGTGTATTCTAAAGGGTGACTAAACCCTTTCCTTCGGAATAACTTGAACCCTTACCTACAATCTTAAATTGAATTTCGCAGACTAAAAAACATTAGCTATACATGTTAAATTAAAAGGTTTCCTTATTTTCCTTGAAAAATTAGGTAGCGACTCTGTATAAAATTTCAATTCTTTTAGAGTCCACGAGTCATGTTTGTTTAACCTTGGTAAAAAAAGGGCATGACAAATTGAACTTTTTATACTTTACTAACAAATTTCGAAATAGATAAAAAAAAATTTAATTTTAAATAATAAAACATTGCACGTGCGAGACACGTGTAGTTAAACTAGTAAGGAATAAAAGCAACTTCAATACTAATACACATTGTTAAAAAACCAATAAATATTATTTTAAAGAGTTGAAAACGTTTTGCTCTTAATAGGGTTTATTAAGACTGAAAAATATTTTGCTCATTATCGTGTCATTAAGTCAGTTTAAAGTCGGAAACGTTTTCCTTTTTCACCCCTTCTTCAATGGAAGATTTGGATAAATTGAGGTTGGTGTTTAGAAAGAAGTTCATCCTTTTTCTGAAAATAAAAAGTTACTTACCCACACAAGTATTGATTAAAAGGTTAATCAGGAATTAGTAGAAGGCAGCAAACCTGGCAAGCAAGGTGTTGAATGGAGTTTCAACAGGTAAGTAGCTTTCTGAATTGTCGTTTGCTGATTTATACTATTATGTCATTATGTAAGTTATTGATCTATGAAAATTGCTTCTGTTGTGCATATTCTAACAAGATATTCATTAACTATACAAAAAGTGTTGTAAGTTGAAATGTTTATCATATTAATATGATGAAAAAATAAATCTTGAAATATTGGTCAAAATATATACAATCTAACTCTCAATAACTGAAACATGATTAATATGTCTGGATGAAGCGAGTATAATAAAAAAGAAGACTTTCAAAATTATGAACGATGTTACTATTAAAATAAGTTAAGCCTAACGTTAAAATTTGGCTTCAGGACACCAAAATTGTTGAGTTGTTCCTGCATATATAATAGTAACGCAAGCAATGGTGATCAATGTTTCAAAAAAAATGAGAAACTTTCAAATCTAACAAAAGCATCGAGGGCTTAATAACATATGATCAATTAAGAATGTGAAAAAACAATACAAAAAAAAATTCATGTTAGAGAAGTTTTATAGCAAATGAAGAGGGAGGATTCATCATTTTCCCATTTTGATTTCTTCTCCAACCATTCATCATCAATTTTCTCTCCTCTACTCTTATCCAAAAATTGAGCATTAACTTCTCCTATTTTTGTAAAACCATTACTCATATTTCTGTAAAACTATTAAATTGACGTTCAATCCTTTTTAAATCACTTAGAGTTGTTTAGTAGAGTGTATAAGAATAATGTTGAATATGTATTAGTAATGCTTGTATTAGTAATGTTGGTATTAATTATAGTTGCATTAGTCATGCTGGCATTATTTCTTGTACACTGTTTGGTTTGATTTATTAGAAAGGATATAATTTTATAAAAAATAAATATTTTTTTACAAAAATATCCTCTACACTTTTGTTGCAACAAAGTTTTTTTAATTATAGCAAGACACTTGATGAGCTTCTGAAGGGTCATTAGAAAGACGATTTAGTAGCCATTTTACCAGATAAAGAAAAAGATAATGCAGACAGACACTGTTACATTTCTGCCGACTCAACTTTTCGATCCTTCACTTCTGTTTTGGAATGCAACCTTGAGGCCGACTCCTCGTCAAAGAAGGGTGGATCACTAGGTCACTTTTTCTTGATGAATAATATAAAAAAGTTAAGAATTTCAATCCAAGAACAATACCAGTAGAAGAGAGAGATGAAGCATATACAAGAGAGGCAAACTATAGAGAAGAGGACTTGGGAAACGTTCTAGTAGGGATTTGAGGAGTGATTTTGTCATTTAATAAGTTAAGGATGTGTTGAAACCCTTTGTATTAATAATACATAGAAAAGAATTATATTAGTAATACACACCTCAATACATAATAAAGAGTATAGTGAATACAAGCATTAGTTATGTGTAAATTAAAAATGTACCAAATAAGGTATTACTAATATACAAGAATAATGAATGCATTATTTTTTATAACACACTCTACCAAACGATCCTTTCTAAACTCATTCAAGTAACTTTTTCTTTCTTAATTTTTTGATTATTTATTTTCAATATTTTTTACATGTGCATAAACTTTCGAAGTGCTCATTTGGTAATTTCGCTCAATATGGTACTTGATATAGTTGGGACAATAATAGAAAGTATTAGATTATTCACAAAGTTCAAATGTTCAATTGAAAACTCATGACAACTTCATACTAAAATTTAAATAAAGTGTAGGGTGAAAAATACACTTAAATATCTCGATTTTTGAGTTTCATACTTGAATAATGAGTTGTTTGAATTTCCTATTTAAACTATCACAAACTATTTATTAAAGGAAAAAGGGTCAAATATGCCCCTAAACTTTGCAAAAATGTTCAGATATACCCTTCGTTAAAAGTTTAGCTTATTAATGCTCTTGCCATCCAAGTTTTATTCCATATATACCCCTATTGTAAAGTTTATATACCCCTGTTGTTAAGTTTTGGGTCATATCTACTCCTGTCGCCGTTAATTGCTTTACTTGAATTTTCCAACAATCCCAGTTTCTTTTTTTTTCTTAAGAAATTACATTTGCCACATTACTTTTTAATTGCAAAGCATATAGAATTATATCCACCCCTTCTTCTACACATTAAATGTCTGTCAAATGCTTTCATCTACCTCACGATCTCTTTGAATTTTCTCTAATTTGCCAAAACTCCTTTGTTGTATTCAGATTCTTGTGTAATCGTACCTCTCATACATATATGCATACATACATACATATATATATATATACGTATAAAAATATCCTCTTAATTGACAACTTACTTTTGTTGTCTCTACACTTTTACATCTCAATTTCTCACTTGAGTTTCCCTTATTCTTCTTATTCTTGATGTTAGAATTGATGGTGGTGCGAAAGATGAAGTAGGTTGATATGATACTAAAATAATTTACAGTTGGTAAGTACTTTAATTCTTGATTTTATCGCAATTGTGCGTTGACTTTTTATGGGGCGTTCTTGACTTTTCTCATTTTTTACTTGATGATTTTTGGGGTTATGGAAGAATAAAAAAAATACAACAAAGAAATTTTGGCAAATTAGAGAAAATCCAAAGAAATTGTAAGGTAGATTGATACAAGTCAAATGGTTGTATTGTAAGGTAGATTGATACAAGTCAAATGGTTGTCTTATCTTTTGACGACATCTTTAGAGGCCAACACCTAGAAAATCATGACGTGGTCACCTCGAGGACACATGGACATGCATGGAGGACCCGTTTTGAGCATAAACAAGGTCGTGAGTGGAAGATTGCTTGGAGCATTGAAGACTTGAGGACTCAAGGATTTTGATAACACTTAATGTCTCACGGTTTGGTCACCTCATTAAGGGAATTTTGGTCACTTCACTTGGCCCAAATGCACTCCATGGCCACCCCACCCATTAAGGGTATCGTTGTCATTTTTGTCTTGTCTTGTAATAATATAAATAGAACATTTTAGGTCCTTTCTCATTAGTTTATGAATGATGAAATATTGAAATATTGAAATTCCTCTCTTTTAGAGTAGAACACCTTAGTTTAGTCTTAGTTAGGGCTTGAAATAGCCATTATAGTTTAGGTCTTGGAAAAGTTAGTATTGACCTTTGCTTGGAGACGGTGGATCTTGAGGTGCATTGGTTTCTTTGGCGGTCACCATAAGAGTATGGTGTTGATTATTACATTCATTAGACGTTAGTGTTGAAATACACTTGGTTCTTAATCTTGTAATAATCTTTGTCTCACTATCTGTCCTTTTCATTCTTGCAAACTTATTGTGTTGTTTTGTTCTCTACTTTCAGTTTGTACTTGTTCTTGTTGGCCAAAATTATTGTCTTCTTGTTATTCATTTTATGTGTTGTTAAGCTAATTTGGGGTGGATGAGATAGGTGTCAAACACCTTGTTATCTTCTCATTCTATTGTTGTGTTGTGAAATCGAGAGAGGTCTCCAATCGGTCCAAGGATCTTAGTGATTTGTGGACTGTTTTGGAGTGTGTTTGTGGACTATTTTGAGTTACTTCATGAGTTCCTTATTTTTCTTGTATCATTTGGTAATAAAGCATGGCTTGATCTTGTTCCCACAAGATCAAACTTGGGTTTGTTAGTTGAAAAATTAAAAAAAAAAGTGTTGAAATCTAAAAAATCAAAAAAGAAGCAAATCTGTCCATTCTTGTGTTCTTGGCCGAAAGTGTGTTCTTGTTGTGTATTGGCTGATATTTTTAACTGTCTTGAGTGTTTATAGTGTTATTTTTATCTTTCACTAACACTTTGAGTCTAAATCTAAGTTTGATCTTACATTGTTGATGTTGTTGTGAACTTGAAAGTGTTTTGGACGTTTTTATTGTTGTGGCTTCACTTTGGTTGTGTCGTATTCACCTTGTTATTGTTCTAGGCTTGACCACGTGATTTTGTTGTTAATTGGTGGCCTAAGAACTTTTTTGTTGAAGTTGTAGTTGTCTTGGCCAAGTGTTGAAGATATTGTTATTGTGGAATTTGGAAGTGGCCATGTGAAATTATTGTTGTTCTTGAAGATTGTTATTGTTGTTCTTGGTGTTCATCACCACCTTCATATATTTTTGAAGATAAAGTGAACTTTAGATCCATAAAGGTGAAGGAAAAAGTGTGTGACTTGTTAGTCTTGAAAGACACTACAACCACCAAAGACTTTATCAACCATTTCCCAACAACTTTTCATGATACAAGGGTCCATGTTTTAAGGAAAGTACTACAAAATTCAAGTCTTGAAATTTAAAACTTGAAAAAAAGGCTCCAAGACTTATTATTCCCTCTTTAAAACAAATTCCACCAATCTAAATTAAAAATGGGTCAAGACGTGGACTTTGGAAAATAAAATAGTTGAAACCGCAACCAATACGTGTTTGTCATGTCATCATTTTACTATTCACGCAACTTTAATTAAGCTCAAATTTTAGATTCTTAGTTTTATTTTATTGCTTCATTAGATTCATGTCTTGATTCTAAAATTAATTAACAACTAGACCTACTTAGTTATAGATTAATTATTGAATTTGTTTCTTTCGTGTCTTCGTTATTTGTGTGCTTTTCTCATTTTTAACTCGTAGTAACTTCTTTGTTTCAAGTTCGTAAGTACATTTTGTTTGTGTGTCTTAAGTCAATCAAACAAGAATCCATTCCGGCTTTCAAGTAGAATTGACATCCTATTGACTACTGGAGTATAAGCAACTTTCAATATTTGCTGCTCCAACTGTGAGAATCACAAAGGTGAGTGTATACGAGTGTTGGTGAGAAGCTTTTACTACTAATCTTATTTGTTCATTGTGTAGGTACAAAGGTGATATAAAGGGAACATGCCTTCGATAGCCGAGGATTATTGTAACTACAACATGGGATACTATGATTCTAGTGAGGGGTTTTATGGCTACGAAGTTGAGGGAGATTGCAGAGGCTATGAAAATAGCCATGATCAAAACTTAGGCAGATTTGAGGGATATGATTTTTAGGGAGAAAATGAGGGGAATGAAGTACCTAGTTCTTATGGTGAATTTGGAGATTATATAGGACCTCATGATGGTCCTTATGATGACGTTGGGTTATGTGAGGAGTCTTGCACTCCCTACTCCGAACCTAGATTTGGTGTTAGGTATAACTCTTTCATTCGCAAAGCTTATGAGAGCTATGATGAGAGTACACGTGAGGAGTGTGAAAATTCATATTCTTCACCTTGTAGTACTTCTTATCAAGGTCAATATAGTGTGAATGGTTATACTAGTACAAGTAGAGGTTGTCCAATGAGAAGGAAAAGGGGAGCATCTCCGAAACCGAGGGGTATTTGTGTGCCTTGTAATATTGATCTGAGAAAGAGTATACACTCCAAAAAGGTGACCATTTATGGGATATCGGGATACCTTATTGTGTTGAATGATAGGTACTATAAAAACTACATCCTTCCATCTATGGTCGACTACTCGGGGTTGTTTCGAGAGCATTTAATTGTTCCATACTCATTAGATGGGTTCAAGGTTACCGAGAGGATAAAAGTTGTCTTCTCCCAATATGAATACCATAAGGAGGTGTGGTGTAATATTCTTCCCTTAGCCTACAGTCATGTATACTTAGGTGCCAATTGGTTTGCATGGAATCAAGTTCCTAACGTGCAAAATTGGCCTAATATTGTAAGAGACCAATGGGGGAATCGCCTCATGACTCACTTGCTGCCCAAGCTGCAAAGAGAAATGCCTGCCTCCTCCAATCTAAATTATTATGAGAGACAAAAAATTGAGAGGAGTAAGGGAGTGCAAGGTGGTAATCCAAGAGTGGAAAAATGAGAGGTTGTGTGGAGCGAAGTGAGGGAATTACCACCAAACCGTGCTAATATTGGTTGTCCTTCTATTTCTAAGAATATTTGTGTAGGTACCAACATAGCAAGCAAAGTCGAACAATGCCAAAATAAATTTATTGCCTAAGATTGTGGAGGACCTTCACACCCCGGCAAAGAAGAATCTACTCAAGATTTTCAAGGTAAAATAGCTAAGTCTTACACTTTGGTGTGTGTGATTGATAATTGTGTGGCTAGTAGTCCATTGAGTATAAGTTATAGCTTACTTAATTGTGAGTCTAATGATTCTTTGTCACTTGTGGATGATGTACATGTTGTGCGAGTGGATATACTAGTTGATCCTATAAATGACCGAATTGACTCTTCTCGTAAGGTCGAATTATGTCCACCTAGTGTTGAAGCTATTGTGTTGAATAAAAGTACATCGTCATGTGAAAATTATGTTGACCCACTCATTTGTAAAAAAATTCCACCACTTTAGTATGTGTGTGATGTGCTTAATAGAACTCAAGTGAGTGAAGTACTATAAATTATTGGCCAACAAGATGGGAGTGAACCCGAGAGCTATTCTTGGGGTAATCTTGTGCATTAAACCTTCTTGAAACTTGACAATTGTCTTTTAAAGAGTGAAGAACTTACTTGTTCCAAATCTGTCCGTGGGTTAGTTCATGCTCTCTTTAGGTATAATGTCTTGTTTGGAGATGATATAATCACTCCTAATGAACCTAGTGCTGACAATGATGGTATAGCTTGCCTTGGAAGTTATAGCCGATATGCTAACCCATTATGGTGTGACAACATTCCTCCTAAAGATGGAAATATCTTTTTGAAAGATGAGAGTACTCTCAAACGTAAGAAATGTGTAGTCCTTCATGAAAACCCGAGGAAAAAGGTATCGTTGACTCCTTGGGGTAATGTTTCTAAATGCGCATCCTTGCTTGACATACTTGTGCTTAAATTACATGAATATAAACTTGTGGATGCCGAGTTATTTATTTGTTTGAAGGAAGGAAAGTGTATGTGTTTAAAAGGTTTGTATTCATCTGTGTATGCCACTACACTTGATTCCTTCCTATAGTACCTCTTTACCTATGATGGCATCTATACTATTTTTCGATTTGTTTTATGTAGAGGTAGGAGATTTGTTGGTAAGTCCACTTGTGTGAGTAATAATGCTATATGGATCTCGTAGACTTTAGAACCAATTGAATCACCACCCTTGTTGTGGTCTCTTGAAGGGATAAAAGGGAAATTGTGTCTTGCGGCTCATGAGATCCTAATTCTACCTTTTGGACCAAGTGATGCCATTAGGACCTTTATAGCTTCTTTATCTCTTGGTGATTCCCATAACCAAATCCTTTGTACAACTTTCATTGAGTTTTTAATATTTAATTCAAAGGATCCTTGGTTATATTGCAAATATATGCAACCTTGGCATGTTGAGATGATTTGTTTTGCTATCCCTAACCCTCATGCCATGAGGAGTTTGTATTTGTTTGTCCTCTCTTCGGTTTTGAAAGGTTCGGATTCGAGGTCAACTCCTTTTCAAGAAGGGGAGGATGATACAAGTCAAATAGTCATCTTATATTTTGATGACATCTTTAGAGGCCAACACCTAGAAAATCAAGACGTGGTCACCTCGAGGACACATAGACATGCACGGAGGACCCGTTTTGAACATAAACAAGGCTGTGAGTGGAAGATTGCTTGGAGCATTGAAGACTTGAGGACTCATGAATTTTGATAACACTTAATATCTCATGGTTTGGTCACCTCATTAAGGGCATTTTGGTCACTTCACTTGGACCAAATGCACTCCATGGCCACCCCACCCATTAAGGGTATTGTTGATATTTTTTACTTGTATTGTAATAATATAAATAGAACATTTTAGGCCTTTTCTCATTAGTTTATGAATGATGAAATATTGAAACATTGAAGGTCCTCTGTTTAAGAGTAGAACACCTTAGTTTAGTCTTAGTTAGGGCTTGAAATAGCCATTGTAGTTTAGTTCTAGGAAAAACTAGTATTGACCTTTGCTTGGAAATGGTGGATCTTGAGGTGCATTGGTTCCCTTGGCGGTCACCGTAAGAGTATGGTGTTGATTATTACATTCATTAGGGGTTAGTGTTGAAATACACTTGGTTCTAAATCTTGTAATAATCTTTGTCTCACTATCTGTCCTTTTCATTCTTGCAAACTTGTTGTGTTGTTTTTGTTCTCTACTCTCGGTTTGTGTTTGTTCTTGTCGGCCGAAATTATTGCCTTCTTGTTCTTCATTTTATATGTTGTTAAGCTAGTTTAGGTTGGATGAAATAGGTGTCAAACACCTTGTTATCTTCTCATTCTAGTGTTGTGTTGTGAAACCGAGAGAGGTCTCCAATCGGTCCAAGGATCTTAGTGATTTGTGGACTGTTTTGGAGTGTGTTTGTGGACTGTTTTGAGTCACTTCGTAAGTTCCTTGGTTTTCTTGTATCATAGATGAAGGGGTGATTTTAATTATACGTGATGTGACAATTAAAATGTGATGCGAAAAATATGATTTCTTTAAAGAAAAAAAAAAGAAGGATTGAAAATTTTAGCAAAGTAATTAATGGCAACATGGGTATATATGGCCTAAAATTTGACAACAGAGGTGTATATGACCCAAAACTTGGCAACAGTGATATATATGGCCCAAGACTTTGACTGCAAGGGCATTGATGAGCTAAACTTTTAATGAAGGGTATATCTAAATATTTTCGCAAAGTTTAGGAACATATTTGATCCTTTTTCCTTTATTAAATATATCTTTGTTTGATTTTGGCATAATACATAAATATGACCTTAAACTTGACACCAAGTTATAACACTGGCCTTAAACTTTAACAGTGCACAAATAGAACCTTTAACTATTCAAAATCTGAACAAATATGACCTCCGATCCTATGTGGCAAAATGCGTGTTGTACACGCAAAACTGGGTGCGTCAGGCTAAAAATTTGAGCATTCCAACAATAAAAAAAGGGTAAAATGATTATTATGCCCTTACTAATTCCTTTTTATATATTTAAATGACTTTTCATTATTATTTTTTCATTATTTTCAACTCAAAGATGAAACTTTACTAATAATAAATAAAAAAATTATAATTTTAATAAACTTTGTTAAATTAACGTTATTAGTACGTTATTAAATTAACGTTATTAAAATGTTATTAATAAAACATTATTAAATTAATGTTATTAAATTAAAGTTATTAAAACATTATTAAATTAATGTTATTAAAACATTATTAAGGATAGTAGCAGTAGTATATTAAATTAGCGTTATTGAAACGTTATTAAGGGCAATAGTAATAATATATTAAATGAACGTTATTAAAATGTTATTAAATTAACATTATTAATAAAACATTATTGAGATGAAAATTTTAGTAAAATATTATTATTATTATTATTATTAATAATAATAACAATAATAATAATAATTATTATTATTATTATTAGCCATAGTAATAGTATATTGATAGAAGCAATAGTAGTACGTAATATGTAGAAATAGTAGTAGTAGTAATAGAATAATAATAATAATAATAATAATAATAATAATAATAATAATAATAATAATAATAATAATAATAATAATAATAATAATAATA
>NC_061116.1:170033270-170065845 GCF_002878395.1 Capsicum annuum
CGTTTTAATTGAAAGACAAAACTCTCTCCATGTCAGCCCTTTTAATGACGTGACACCATATGATTGGATTACATACCCACGTAGGCGCAAGTGAGTTACACGCATGGAGGTTGCAAAATCGAAAGTCATATTTGTTCAGGTTTTGAATAGTTAAAGGTCCTATTTGTACACTATCAAAGTTTAAGGTCAATGTTATAATTTGGTGTCAAGTTTAGGGTCATATTTATATATTATGCCTTTGATTTTTATAAATGAACTTTCAAAAAGGGAAAGTAGAAAATTGACGGTTCAAATGAGTTTTGAATGCTCATTTATTTATTATTCATACGGAAAAGAGTCAAAAATATCCTGAACTATCTGAAATGGATTAAAAATATCCCTCGTTAGTTTTATGGCTCAAAAATATCCATCCATTAAATATTTAGTTAAAAAATACCCTCTCCTTAACGGAATTCCACCAAGTATGTCACCTAGGTAAAAAAATCCACGTGGCTATGACACGTCACCAATCACATGTAAAATTTTATTTTTCAGAAAAGGATCAAAAATACCCCTGAACTATCTGAAATGGATCAAAAATACCTCTTGTTAGTTTTTGGCTCAAAAATATCCCTCCGTTAAATATTTGACTCAAAAATACCCCTCCCCTTAACGGAATTCCACCAAGCATGCCATTTAGGTAAAAAAAGCCATGTGGCTATGCCACGTCACCATCCACATATAAAAATTTATTTTTTAATTATATGGCGTTCTTTTCTTCTTGATGAAGGAATTAAATAAAAAAATTATATTCAGTGATGTTGATTTATTTTTTGTGAACTCAATGAATGTTGATAGTTTTTCTAATTTTATGTTTAATCATCAAGTATTCTTAGAATTTTTAAAAATTTCACTTTCAAAAAAGTAAATGACATTTAATATATTTTAATCATTAGAAAAATATGGATATAATTTTCTTTAATAATCTAAGTGAAAAGTTTATCATATAATGATAAAAATTGAATAACTTGTACTTCTTTAACAAAATTTATTTAGTACCTTCCCAATGTCAAGAAATCTCAAAAACATTAAACTAAATCCAGTAAAAATATTGATTTATTTTATTTTATTTAAATATTTTTAGAAATTTTTAATTTTGCTTATCATATTTTTTTTTAGATCGATAAAACTGCTTTGCAAAAAAATAAAAATAAAAATAAAGAAGAAAGGAATGTCATATAATTAAAAAGGAGAAAATGGTCTATTACCCCCCAACCTTTAGTCGAAATCTCAACTACACACTCAACCTTTAAAGGTGACCTATTACTCCCCTGAACTATTTTAAAATGAAATTATTACCCCTGAACTATTTTAAAGTGGAATTATTATCCCTCGAAAACTGACAACCAATCATTTGGAATGTGGATGTGATGCATGCGTTGCCACGTGTCATGCCACGCAATTCCACATCATATTACTTTTTTTTATTATAAAAATTTAATTCCACATCATATGCCTTCTTCTTCTTCTTCTTATTCTTTAATGGCATAATGAATCATATGGAATTCACACGATAGGTAATCTTATCAAAATCAAATCAACAATTAATGTCCAAAAAAATATTTGATTTCACAAAATGTCGCTGCCTTCAATGGTGCAGTTTCAATGGTGAAACGTCGTTGGACAGTAACGGCGCCGAAAAATTCAAAATTTTGGCAACTTTATTTTTTTTGATGAATTTCAACATTCTCAACGTCAATCAATTTTTGGGGAGCTACTGAATGATTCTAACACAGAAATTAATTCGAATTTCCCAATCTAAATTGATTCAACAGTCTCACGTAATTCGAGTTCTTGGATGTCATTGAAGAAGAAATGCCATTGATGAGTTCTTGGATGCTATTGAAGAAGAAGAAGAAGAAGAAGAAGAACAAGAATGGAAGAAGAAGAAATGTCATTAATGAGTTCTTGGATGCCATTGAAGAAGAAGAAGAAGAAGAAGAAGAAGAAAAATGGAAGAAGAAGAAATGTCATTAATGAGTTCTTGGATGACATTAAAGAAGAACAAGAAAAATTGAAGAAGAAGAATGGAAGAAGAAGAAATGCCATTAATGAGTTCTTGGATGCCATTGAAGAAGAAGAAGAAGAAGAAAAATTGAAGAAGAAGAAGAAAAAATAAAATGTCATTGATGAGTTCATGGATGTCATTGAAGAAAAGAAAGAAAAAAATAATTAAAATTATATATATTTATTTAAAGAAATATTAAAAATAAATTTTTAATAAATTATTTTCATTCTCACTCTCTTTAAAAGAGAGTGAAACACACTTTCTTGCCATGTCAGTGTTGGGGGTAATAATTTCATTTTAAAATAGTTCAGGGGTAATAGGTCACCTTTAAAGGTTGAGTGTGTAGTTGAGATTTCAACTAAAGGTTGGGGGGTAATAGACCATTTTCTCATTAAAAAAATAACATTTTACATGTGGATGGTGATGTGGCATATCCACGTGACTTTTTTTATTTAGGTGGCATGCTTGATAGAATTTCGTTAAGGGCGGTATTTTTGAGCCAATATTTAACGGATAGGTATTTTTGAGCCAAAAAACTAACGAGGGGTATTTTTAACCCATTTCAAATAGTTCAGGGATACTTTTGATCCTTTTCTAAAAAATAAAATTTTATGTGGATGGTGACGTGGCATAGCCATGTGGCTTTTTTACATAGGTGGCATAAGGAAAAGAATATTTTTGAGCTAAATATTTAATAGAGATGCATTTTTAAACCAAAAAACTAATGAGAGATATTTTTAATACATTTCAGATAGTTTAAGAATATTTTTGATTCTTTTTCGTTATTCATATAAAGAAAAGGGCTTTGAGGGGGGGAATTTATTATGAATGAAAAATCCTTTCACATTTGACCAAAGTCTCGATTTATGTACATCACATACTCAAAAAAACAGCAAAACAAAAGTTAGGCAACAGAGAGACGCAAACAATGATGTCCCAAAATTCGAACTATCTCAAACCCACCGCTGATTTCCGCAATTCTAATTTGTCCCATTATTCCTTCCATATTATCCACACAATTATTTTCCACTTCCACACAAAATTCCCCTATTTTCATACATTCACATCCATATTCTATATATAAAAAAATCAGCTTCATAGTTGTGATTTTTTTTTTTTTAATTTGAAACAAAAATTGATGGTTCTTGATCCATTATACTGATTAATCATAGTATAGATATACATTACTTGTTGATGGTGGTAAGTGGTATGGCAACCTGTTTTGGTTATTGTCCCTGCCACTTCCAAATGGGTCGTACAGGAATCCTCCATCTTCAGTTTTACCACTTTAATCATCCAAAGATTTCTTGTGTGAATGGGAAATTGTCATATGGGTATCGTCGTCTTAAGTTTGTTGTTACTGCTGAACTAACCAATGCTTTCTCAGTCAACATTGGCTTGGATTCTCTGGTAAGCATTTTCTTCCCTTTTTTATCAGTAAAGAACCTGTACAATCACTGTAAAACAATATAAGGTTGTAATAAGAATGCATCTACTCAACTAATGGTTATTATCTTAGAAAATCGCAATTTTTTTCTTAATTTCAATATATACTCACTCTATTTCAATTTGATTGTCCTATTTTAACTTAGCCTAGAGTTCAAGAAAGTAAAAAAAGAAATTTAGAATCATCTGGTCTTAAATTAAAGATATGTAAAATGTATCAAAATGTATTTTGATTTTATGGTCTTATACATGTCACATGGAAGTTGAACTTAAAGTTGCCTAAAAGGAAAGAAACGTTTGTTTTGAAATGGAATGAAAAGGAAAGTCGGACAAACAAATTGAAATTTTAGTAGCAATAGATATTAGTTGAGGACCATATGAAATCAATTTCATAGGGGATCTTGCTTAAAATGGGTTAGTGATGAGGGTGTAAACTATCTATCTTTATTGTAGTTAGGACGTTTCTTGTAGGGTGTAAACTATCTATCTTTCTACTTCTTTAGAGGTAGAGGTATGGACTGCGTACATCTTACCCCCCCAGACCCCACTAGGTGGGAATACACTGGGTTTGTTGTTGTACGTTTCTTGTATCAGCTGTCTTGTTTCAATCCTCTTCCTCATTACTATAAATAAATGAGCTTCATTCAGGTACAAGATACTATCATTAATTTGCTCCTGGACTATTAAAGACTCAACCTTTAATCACGATGATCCAAATGCAAGAACAGAATTCTACCATCCAAGTTGACAGATGCATCTTCTATTGTTTATGTCAGTGTCAAAAAACAATTCAGAATGGCTTGGCTTTTTGTAGAACAAGTCTGAGTAAAATAGCAATGATTTGGAGTACTTCTTGTACTATTTCTAGAAGCCTAAGGACTTTTATGTATGGATATGTAAAATACAGGATTTCCAATCCTAGCTGGAAAGAGAGAAACATGGCTACTCAATTAGCTCTTATATGTCAAATGCATATTGAAATAATTTCGGAGTTTTCCCATGAGTTTATCCTTTTCAACAAACAATTCAAAATACCATGACTCTTTGTTGAATGAATATTTGTCTCTTAAGTAACCATCATCTTCAGTCTTCACTTGACCTTTCAACTGCATAGTATTCCTTCTTTTTCACTTCTGTTCATTGATTATATTAGACATCCTCACTATTAAAGTTCTACATTTTGTTTTCACATAGATCTTTTAATCGGTCCGGAACATTTTTTTCTAGTCAAATTTCTACTTCATTAGTATCTAAGTATCTGTCTTGCGCGGACACCACCATCATGGAAAAGAAAACTGAGATTCTAATTATCAGCCTTTTCTTATTGCCTGATGTGTTTTTTCCCACTAAATTTCAAATTGTATAGGCAAGTGATACTTCACAGTTTCCTCGGATTGGCCCCCTTCCTGGGGATATTGCAGAGATAGAGGCTTACTGTAGAATCTTCCGTTCTGCTGAACAACTTCATAATTCATTAATGGACACCCTATGCAATCCACTGACTGGAGAATGTAATGTCTCATATGATGTACCGTCAGATGATAAACCAATCCTGGAAGATAAACTGGTTTCTGTTCTAGGATGCATGGTATGTCTTCTAAACAAAGGAAGGGAGGAAGTAATTTCTGGGAGATCGTCGATTATGAACTTATTTCAAGATGTTGATGTGCATATGATGGATGATACGCTTCCTCCACTTGCTATTTTCAGAGGTGAAATGAAGAGGTACTGTGAGAGCTTGCATGTTGCTCTTGAAAACTATTTGACACCTGATGATCCTCGCAGCATTGTTGTGTGGCAAAAACTTCAAAGACTGAAGAATGTATGTTATGATTCTGGATTTCCTCGTGGTGAAAAGAACCCCAGCCATGCACTGTTTGCTAACTTTAATCCTGTTTACTTGTCAACATCAAAAGAAGAGACAGAGTCTGCAACTTCTGAGGTTGCTTTCTGGATAGGTGGCCAGGTAACTGATGAAGGTCTCAGATGGCTGTTGGAGAGAGGGTTCAAAACCATTGTAGATCTCAGAGCTGAGGCTGTAAAAGACATCTTCTATGAGAAAGTGCTAGATGAAGCCATATTGTCTGGGGATATTGAATTAATTAAACTACCTGTAGAAGTTGGTGTATCACCTTCAGTAGAGCAGGTTGAAAAGTTTGCAGCATTGGTCTCTGATTTAAACAAAAAACCCATATATCTCCATAGTAAAGAAGGAATTAAAAGGACATCAGCTATGGTCTCTAGATGGAGGAAATACATTACTCGCTACACACCACATGTTGTAGCCAGCACATATAATGTTGCGGACACGACTGAGAACTCATCACGTGATGCTAGAGGAATTGAAGAAACATTTATGTCACCTAGCTCCGAAGATGGTAAAAGCTTTAATGACGAAGTCAACTCTGCCTCTGATAATCAAGATGGGTCACTGCCTACGGGATCAGATGACATAAATTCTGCTGCGGAAGATATCAAACACATTTCTGAAGCTACGGATCTAGGCAAGAATGCAGGTGATGAAATTGTTTCATCCAATCCGGAAAGCACAGTGCTTGCATCCAATGATGGAGTAGCATCCTGCATCAATGTGAACCCACTCAAGAATCAGCTGCCTCCCTCTAATGTCTTCTCCAGAAAACACATGTCCACGTATTTCAAAAGTAGGAAGGTTTCACCAGCAGCATATTTTACTTATGAAAGGAAAAGATTGGAGGTGCTTTCTGCTTCAAAATATAACTACAAGAGAGTACTTAAAGGAAATGAAACCACAAGCATATACAATGAGACCAGAATGATGGAATCAGAAGATGTAAATGGTTCATCTTCTGATAAACACTTGATTACTAACCCTTCAACTTCCGCTTCGAATACAGAGATGTATGCTTCTCATAATGGGTCTGTGACTCCAATTTTGAATGGAAGCGGCATCGGTAAAGTGCAAACCTCGATAAAAAATTCTGGTATTGTTGATGCAAGAAATAAGTTAGAAGGTATCGCTGCCTCTAGAGTCACTACTGCGGAGAGTAGAAATATCGTGGTCGCCACACCTTCACTTGAAGATAACTTGGAGCAGATTGAAGGAAATATGTGTGCTTCTGCCACTGGTGTCGTAAGAGTGCAGTCAAGAAGGAAGGCAGAGATGTTCTTGGTTCGCACTGATGGGCATTCGTGCACCAGAGAAAAGGTAACAGAATCTTCCTTGGCCTTCACTCATCCTAGTACTCAGCAGCAGATGCTTTTGTGGAAATCCACACCAAAGACTGTATTGTTGTTGAAGAAGCTGGGACGCGAACTCATGGAAGAAGCTAAAGAGGTTCTCTGCACAGTTCTCATTAATTTAGTTGAATTTTTACCCTGTAATTTTCATTTGCTACTGATGTTGGGCACATCTCTTCATTCTTCACTTCTTTCAAGTTATGAGGAACGATTTAAGTGAACATATGTTTATCATTGATAAAGAAGATAGCGTAGATCTTAGTGCAAGTATCCAAATTAGTACCATTAACCAAGGAAAAGAGGAAAAAGATCTCTCTATCATGAAATACAAAAGGGAGGAAATCTAGTTCTTCTCGTACGTGTTGAAAACATTTTTCAAGTATTTCTTATATGGTTTCCACTTTTGCTAAAAGATAATTTACCCAAAGGTGTGGCCTAGTGGACTATGAAGTGGGTTAAGAACCTGAGGTCACAAGCTCAAATTCCAGCAGAGACAAAAAAATACTAGGTGATTCTTCCCATCCATCCTAGTCTTGGTGGACAGAGTTATCTGATATTTGTTATTGGTGGGAGGTGGCAAGTATCCCGTAGATTTAGTCAAGGTGCGCGAAAGCTAGCCCGGACACCACGATTATCAAAAAAAAAATTTATGCATGAAATTTTCCATGTCCTAGAAAGACATAAAAGAATTTCCATCTTCTACTAAACTAGATGAAAGTAAATAAATGCCTAAATGCCATCATTACTGTTGCGTATGCGAAAGCTTAGTATGTATCTGCAATAAACATATGCCACAACAAGGCCACGTAGGGTCTTAAGCACCATGGACAAGGCAAGATCTGATATTACTACTAATTCTTTTCCTTTGTATTTGCTTCATTTTCTATGTTTGCCTTAATCCTTTTTATGGGAACCGATGTGGAAATGTTCAAAACCTTTTAAGAAAGTTCAAATTGAGAGTAATTGAAGTTAGTAAATACAATTGTGTTGCTCGTACTTTTTTTTTAAAAAAAATCAAATTGTGAATAATTTGAGAGGAAGAATTGCATAAAGTTCATGAGGAATTGCATATCTGCATATTCATTGGATTCATTTTGGTTTTGGATTGCATTGAGGACATTAGATCAGCTCTGACATGAATTTTCCCTCAAAAAAAGAAGAAAAAAATTAATCAGCTCCAGATATGAGAGTGGTAACATTTTATTCTTGTTCCCATTGGGGAAGTGATCTTATAAAACAAATGCCTACAGGGGGGTATATGCAAATATGGGTAATCACATTTGATTCACTCTTGGTTGATTGATTAGGAGGGTAATCTATGTAGCTATAGAACAAGTATGGAGATTACTGTGTCTGAATGAAGTAAACATAATCAAGCATCTTAAGGTACTCATCATACCAGAGGCTTTGGTCAGAATATGTTGTGGCTGGTACAAATACAAAGTAGGATCGACTGTGTTACCGAAAAATTGTTGCCATATCTGTCTCTGTGATTTTGTTAGTATGTTGCAAAAGCTAACCAAACATCTGAACTGATTTTGAGTTATTGCAAGTGTATGTAATTGTCGGTCTGTGTATGTCATTAAATCACCATCCATCTACCAACTGAAGGAAAAGAAAATGTGATCATTTAGTTTTCTCTTCTTGACTTGGATTGTCTTTACCTCTGACTTTCCTTCCCCTCCTACTAGCATACTTTAAATGCGTCATTTTACTTGGTCAACTGGCAGAATGCAGAGATCTTTTCATCAATATGAATCTCAAGTTACTATCTAGCCTGTTATGAGTTCCATCTGCCCGTTTCATTTTGAAAA
This sequence comes from Capsicum annuum, assembly GCF_002878395.1. Taxonomy (NCBI): domain Eukaryota; kingdom Viridiplantae; phylum Streptophyta; class Magnoliopsida; order Solanales; family Solanaceae; genus Capsicum; species Capsicum annuum. Next base: position 170,041,797 of record NC_061116.1, read on the forward strand.
TCTTGCGAATCAGTTTGGTAAATTGAAGTCTTATAACTGCAAAATTTTTATATTATATCATGTCTACTTTCTTATAAGCTGGAAACGATGTGCGTAAAAGTTCTCTTTCAAAATAGTTTTAACTCTCTCTTAACAATCAGAAGCTCTTAACACTCTCTCTCCTTTTTCCATTTCTCTTCTCCCTTAAGGTTGCTTCTTTTTTGTATTCCCAAGAGAAGATGACTGTTCTTGTTGAACCGGAGGTGCATGATATTTTTGCAAGAATCCCAGGCTTTGGGTTTGTTCAGACCTTCTATAGTCAAGATACCAGGTGGGATGACTCATAACTGTATGTGCTTTTAGCATTGTCCTTTTCATTTTTCTCTCTGTGCTCATTACTTCACAGCGAGGTATAACCTTGCCTGATGTTGTACCAAATGCAGCGATCTTCACGAGAGGGTCGACTTTGTTGCATGTTTAGGAGGAGATGGTGTGATACTCCATGCATCAAATATATTTCGAGGTGCTGTCCCGCCCGTCATCTCATTTAACCTAGGATCCCTTGGATTTCTCACTTCCCATCCAGTATGCCTCTCAACTTAAATGTTAAGCTTTTGTCCTTATTATCTATAAATACTCATCTCTTGCTTCTTGTCATCAATTCGTACAGTTTGAAGATTATAAGAAGGATCTTAGACAAGTGATCCATGGAAACAACACTCTAGATGGTGTGTATATAACTCTAAGGATGCGTCTCCGATGTGAGATATTCCGTAGCGGGAAAGCAATGCCTGGAAAGGTGTTTGATGTCCTAAATGAAGTTGTAGTTGATCGTGGTTCTAATCCATACCTGTCCAAAATAGAGTGTTATGAACATGAACGCCTCATAACCAAGGTGCTGTTTATATTCTTAACTGTCAATTGGACCTGTCAAAGGATTTAAAGAGGAATTCTATTTTAGTATTGTAGATCATGTTTCTTCTAGAGAAAAAAGTGATTCCAACAAGTGCGCTGCTGAATTAATGTGCAAGAGATTAAAGAATAGTCTCGTCACACTGCCTTATATTATTTGGCAGGTGCAAGGTGATGGGGTCATTGTGGCCACTCCAACCGGAAGCACAGCTTACTCAACAGCTGCTGGGGGTTCCATGGTACTTCTGAGACATATCACTTATGAATATATGTTATGAAATGTCCCAAGATAATACTGCATTAGAATCTATAGACCAAATTAAAAGTTAAACCCTAACAATCAAAAAATAGCGAAAGCACCGTGCACTTTGTTGTAAAATATATCCAGTTTGTAAGTATGACTTTTAACAATTATTGACAAAGTTGGGTTAATAACTCCTGGCATATATTAAAGTATAGAGATGAATAGCTATGTCACCTTTTATGGTAAATGATTCGAAAGAGGCAATAGTTATATCAAACAATTTCATTGTCTACTTGGACTAGGAATTTCTATTAGGCATCAAAAGCAGCAATTTTGGTAAAGTCTGTAATAACTGAGCTTTGTCATATTGAGTTACCGTTATATATCTGAACCTGCTTTCATTTTTTTAAACATTGTATGTAGCTATTCTTTTTCTAATAACAAAAACTTGAAGTTGCAATTTTGTCACAAGATGGCTTTGCAACTTAAACTTGACTGTGACACACAATGTTCTTAAGGTTCTACTCGTGAAGGGAAATTTTGAAAATCATACTGACTTGCTGCTGATCTTATTGGTGATGAAATCTGCCTCTTTGAAACCATCCTTCATCCTGCCAACAGTTATTAATTATTTTGCCTTCACCCAGTGAATGTGTGAACATTATTTGACAGGGAAATTTTTGTCATGCAGGTGCATCCCAATGTTCCATGCATGCTCTTTACACCAATCTGTCCACATTCTCTCTCGTTTAGACCTGTCATACTTCCAGATTCTGCAAGACTAGAACTAAAGGTGACTTGTCTCAATATATATTTAATTATTATTGGAAAAGAATCTCGCTCTAGTTTACTTATCAAAAAAATAACTAGTTTGTGCTAATGCCTCTTATTTCCGAATTAAAGACTTTATACAGTTGTCAGTATTTCCCAACTAAAATGGGAGAAGAATAAGAGCTTTATCCTTCTTTAGTGCTGTTAATTGTCTTTTTTAATCAACCATCAAACTCTATTGAGAATGGATGCCTTCTTGTTATAAACAAAATGCACAAGACAGAAGAGGATAGCCTACCTGTACCTGCTTAGTATGGAACATGCTCCGTGCTATGGAACAAGTAGGCTTTCTAGTAAGCTCACAAAAGTAGGCATCAAAAGAGGGTTAACCCCATTGTACATTGGAAGAAATGTCACAGGACATCAAAAGTGTAGTTTCTATACAAGTTTCTATCCACGTCAAATGAGTTCTTTGATGCACTCCAGTCTAAAAGAGGGATAATTCATTCTATCCATGTTCAATGTGCTTCTAATTTCCCTGGGCAGCCCTCAACTTCATGGATTTGTATACAATGGTGTAATGTCTGGAAATAAGAAAAATATGCAGTTCTTGTATATCAGCTTGGATGTCTTGGCTTTTTTCTTTATATATTAATAACTAAGTGATATCTGAAAATAAATTTCCCTGTAAAAAAATTAAATATCATTTACCAGGCAGCCTAGTATAAAATATTTTTTTCAGAATGGTTCTCTCTTGGAATGAAAGACAAATACAGAGTTCTAATGTGGACACAAAGTAAGAAGGTTAAAACAGGGAAAGTAAGGATCAAATTATTTTGGGGGATACATCCTGTTAAGTTTTGTTTTTGATAACCTGGTGATTGTCCCAGCTCGCATGCATTATGACTAATCTCACGGAGTATCTACTGCCAGGGCAGACTCAAATGATCGCAAGTGGGTACAAGTGAATCCGCTTCATCGGAAATGTTTGGTATTTATATATGTAAATAATACATATATGTAAATAATACCAAAATAGATATATAACATTAAATGAATCTGCTTGACAAGATAATTAATGGAAGCACAATGGTCATGCGAGGTCAACATCTCGGATAGGAGGATGTAAGTTTGAGTTCTAGACTTCTAGTGTATGCGAAACTAAGGGCCGGACACGTTATTTAGTACTTAGTACTATAGAATTAGAACAAGGGAACGCAACTAAAGGAACAAATGAAGTGCAAGGTTTGCCTGATCTGCCACATTGTGCGTATTATTTTAGTTTTCTAACTTTGTTTTTTATTTTTGTGTTGACTTAATTCAACTTAACAATATTTTAAAGCCGTTAGCTCATTTTCCTTCTAAATTCATTATTTGACACATATTAAAGTTGCTTTTAATTGTTTTAATAATTTACGTTATTCTATTCTATACTGTCTGTAAATTTGTGTATTTACTGTTTATTTTAGTTTATTTACGTGTTATATAGTTGTGTTCTTTTTCTATTTTTTTGGGTACATGACAGTGAGGACAGTTTTATAATTTTACTTTTTTATAGTTTTAGTAAATTGTTTGATTATTTTGTTTTTTATTATGTTTATGGTGTTTCAATTTGCTAGATTGATTTTGTTACTAATTAATTACCATAAAGTAAATTATGAAAATTTAAAATTGAAGACGTCAAATGAAAATATCCAGTGTTATAGTTGGTTAAAAATTGTTAGAGTTATATACAGAGTTTAATGGAACATAATTAAAAAATGGTGTTGTTTCTTTCAACTAGTTTTTATTTCAAGAAAAAGGACAGCACCTGATAGCGCCATTTTTTTTTTTTAACGACATTACAAAAATGAAGAAGCAACTTACAAAATTCACTTTGTTGTACATGGTAATCTCTGTATGGTCGATTATATATTATGGTAAGAACTTATCTGCATGCAGTATTTACACTAAACCAATAGATGCATGGCATGTGTTTGCATAGACTTCTAGCACTTTAACCATTGTTTGTTAAAATGCATTTTCAACCTCATTGAATCACTTAAATACAGTGATTCTTTATAATTTGGTGTAAACATTTGGTGCGAGTAAGTATTTATTACATTTTGTAATTGTTCCCTCTTGAATAAAACCTTTGGTCTGCCACTACCTACCTCCTCCCACCCACCAATACAGGTACTACTTTGTCCACCAAGACTTGGACGATGTGAAAAAATCACCTAGTGTTTTGCCACCGCTGGAATTTAAAGTTGAGATCTCATGATCCTCAAGCTACTTCATCGACCGTTAGGCTACATCCTTAGGTTCAATGTACATCCTGTGAAATTTATCATTAATTCAGAAGCACATCCTGTTAAATTTAGCATTAGTTCAAAAGTCTTGCAATATAGGTGAGGACACAGGTTGCTAAATTTCATTCTAGGACATTGTATGTTGTAATTACATAAAAACATCGTTATTTTTTGTATATGGATAGATTCTTTTTCCTCAAAGTCATTTAGGCTAGATCTGGAGACCGATGTTGCTAAGTATAGAACAGAGAGTTTAATTAAATGCTCTTGAGAGCCATATAGATCGAGTCTCCAGTTTGTTCGTGCGTTCCTTAGGTGTTTCACCTGTGAACAAGCAACTCTTAAACCTAAGCTATTAATCAGCTAAAATTGTTCCTATCTTCATAAGGTGTTGTTAACTAGCACACTAAGAGTGTGGCCTAGTAGTCAATGAAGTGGTTTAAGACCCATGAGGTCTCAGGTTCCATTCCTAATAGAGACTAAAATACTAAAATACTAGGTGATTTCTTCACATAACCAAGTGTTGGTGGATAGTGTTAACTGGTACCTGTGGTAGTGGGAGGTATCAGGTGCCCTATGGAACTAGTCAAGGTGCACAAGCTGGCTCAAACACGACAGATTTAAAAAAGGTGCATTTAACTTGCAAACATTTTCTTTACGTAGTATGGTTGTTGGCTTGTTTCTGTGAGCAAGGTCTACAGATGTTTTAACTTTGAGTAGAAATATGGCTAGTCTGGTTCAAAACGGGTTTGTTCGCTCGACACTGTTATTAGTAAGGGATGAGTACTGCTTTGAAGGCAGGAAAAGACGGAATAAGAAACTTTCGAAATAATAACTAAGCTGAGAAGGCTTTCTAGCGAATAGTGCTCGGTTTCACTTCCAGAATCTCCTCGGCGTCACATCTAAGGTTTAATCAGAATGGACTCAGTTCTAAGATTGTATTTCTTGGCGCCCCTTAGTGAATGAGAACTATTGGGAAATCTTCTATGGTCCAACTCCTCATAAGCTTAGTGTGGGATGACGTAACTTAGTTCCATAAATCATGTGAATTAGACAATAATTTGGTAACCGAGCTCTCTTTGTTGGGCTACACTGATGAAAAATCAATTATTTAACTTGTAATTTTTAGATAGAAGCGAGAACATACGTGTTTAATGATGGAAACCTTCACATAGTAGCATTTTCATTATTGAAGATGCTACCAAGGCCCATTTAGTCTAGCAAGTTCAGTGAAAGGCATTAGAGCTGCTTTTGTAGAAGATGTGAGCATAGCAGACTTAACATTGATTGAAGCAGCTATGGAAAGAAGTATTAATCAGACCTGCAAGCATGTAGAGTATGTGCAGCACATTTCAATCATATTATCTGTACTCGGTCTGACTTTTAGAAGTAGTCAGCTGTTCTCGTTCTCCTTTTTGGATTTTCCCTATTAAGTAAAGGTTGGTGTTTGCAAAAATGTATACTAATGGTGACAATAGCAGAGGACCACTAGTTATGCCAGTGAGATAACCCAACTAGGCCTAGTTAGCCCAACAATTTTGCGGTACTAGAGGGTCATACAAATCTTAGTTTATCTGAAATATTTCTTTACCATTATTGATTTCTTCTTTTTTCACAAGAATCCATGTGGATCTTATTTCATTTTTTCTGAGGAAATACCAATTTTCTCATCGATCTTACAACAACATACCCGGTGTTACCCACAAGTGGGATCTGGTGAGGTGGTGTGTACGCAGCTTTACCCCTATCTTGTGAAGGTGGAGAGGCTGTTTTTGATTGAACATCAGCTCAAGTAAAGCATGATAAAAACAAGTCTTCAATTTCACTCTTATTGTCTGAAAAAATCTTAATGTTCTGTGTTTTATGTGTATTGTCTTTGCCCCAGTTCCCAATGTAGAGAGACTTTTGGAACATAGCATTAGACATATATATAGTGTTTTTGTGTTTTGTTTGTTTTGAGGTAGGTTTTGTAGTGTTAGCATTGAAAAAGGAGAAAAAGATGTGAAGCTTAGAGTCGTTACAGATGGGGAGACATGGGAGATGGAGTGAGTGGCAAATGTCTTATTACCACCCAAAATTTCATGCTCTCTTGTCGCTTCTTTTAGCAAAGGCTTGCTGGTTGCTGCATCTAATTTCTTGAGCAAATGGAATTCCACCAATTTGATAACAATGAATATAGGATACTAGTATACTACTACCCATCTTAGTGAATATACTGTGTTTTTCTCACACCAGCATCCTGTTTGCTGAAACTTGTTTAAGGAAACACATTCAGCATGATAGTATGATTTTCTTTAGGAGATATACGTAGGTAGTTGAGCGCCCCGTGATCAACACTCTGGACTAAACAGCATGGAAAGAGAAAATTGCCATCAATGAAATACCTAATCTAGAGTTCCTTGATAGGAATATTACTTCATTATTCTGAAGCATGCAGTTGTAGAATCAGTACTCTGATTCCAATATGTGGAGCACTTTCTGCAACTATAACATTCCAAATACTAACGGAAGCTTCAATCGTTTCAATAGTTAACAAAGATATTTATGTTCAATTTTTGTAGAGCAGTTATCATTATTATCATTATTATGGAAGTACATATTCATCACGAGCACCTTGGTGGATAGAGTTAACCGGTACCTGTATTTGGTGAGAGATGGCAGTTATCCTGTGGAATTAATAGAGGTGCAGGCAAGGTGGCCTGGACACCAAAGGCGGAGCTAGCCTAGTAAAGGGGGGCCGGACGGCCCCCTTCGATGGAAAATTATATCATGAATACAAGTTAAAATGATTTTTATGTATATATTGTAGATGTTGAACCCCCTTAGGTGAGTTTTTCTTCAGATTTTGAACCCCCTAAGCAGAAATTCTGGCTTTGGCTCTGCCTCTGCTGGACACCACGGTTGTAAAGCAAAATCATAAAAAGCACTATTTTAGATCAGAACTAAATGTGTTAGTTCCTTAATAATACATGACCAAACTGACCATACCATCATTTGATATCCACGTCATGACATTGTTAAGTATAGCAGCGTTCACAGTGAGACGTCACTTGTGGGAAGCTTAAAGCCTTTAATTGTCTATTACAGTTGCTTCTCCATTGTCCTTCTCATTTCATCATTCTATGAATCTTATAAGTTTTTCTTTTTCTTGCTTGCATATGAATAGATACCAGAGGATGCACGTAGCAATGCTTGGGTTTCTTTTGATGGGAAGAGAAGGCAACAACTCTCTAGAGGAGATTCTGTTCGCATATATATGAGCGAGCATCCACTACCTACAGTTAACAAGTCTGATCAGACAGGTGATTGGTTTCATAGCTTGGTTCGTTGTCTAAATTGGAACGAAAGACTAGACCAGAAAGCACTCTGAAGATATCCCCCTCTCGTTCATGTAAATTAGTGTACATTCATATAGGTAAGGGCAAAAGAATTACTATAGCAAGAGTCTATACGGTTATATTTTACTAACTGGCTGTGATATATCATATATGCAGTTAGGTTATACCTTATTTTTCAAAGCAAGAAATTTGTACAGTGCTATTTTTCACAGGGTAATTATAAAGTTCCAATCTTTGTACATCTGGCTGAGATATTTCTTCTTCTTGGTCATGATCCTTAACGATGTAACTTCCTCAAGAGTGTGGAAGTTTACCTGATTAAATGTGGTAGGCTTTTTATCACTCTCTGTTTTTGGTTTCCATTTTTTGACATCAAACTTGTTATGCCTTGAGCGCTTGTTTTACCTTGAGCTAACAAATACTTCACAAAACACACACTACCAGTCTTTCTCTTGATGTCTATGGTAACTCCAGCTAGTGTGGATTCTTCGAGTTCACTGACTCACAATCATCTTCTTCGCTCTTGTAGCTTGTTTGGCCCAGCTTCAGGAAACTAGAAGTGGTTATCTTGGAGAACTATGGCGTTTGGGCCAAACCTTTTAGGGGAAAAAAGATGTTAAGTATTAGTATAAGTTGGTTTTGCTGTTGTGGGGAAGAAACTAGAAAAAATAGCTTCTATTTTGACGTAGAAGCAGAGGAGTTTCGTTTGGAAATTTATATTTTACCAAATTGAGAATCCCTTGGTTGAAAATCTTAATCTCAAAAAAAATAACAAATGTGAAAATTAATCTAAAACTGGTAAAGGAGGTAACCATAATTATTAGACTAATTAGGGGGCGAGAGGGTGTTCACCCGACCCCCTCTTCAAAAAAGTTACATTGTACATATAAGGTAATCTTTTTGTCTTGTGTGTATACAGAGGTCTTAAATTGTCTAAACACAACACTAGAGATTGGTTCAGTGGTTTATGGAATTTGAAATTCACTTTGAGATTTCAAATTCAAGCCCTAGTATAGCCCTAGATGTACTAGTTCATTTTTCATTTTCCGAACCCCTTAGTGAAAATCCTAATCGGTCGTTGACTTCATAATGCACCCACAGCTTGGAACCTTGGTTCTTTAGGAAGGAACTTTTGCTCATTATAAACATTCATGTAATTCCCAAACACAAAAGTTGGATGATTAATACTACTAGTTAATTTCACTTCTTTTTCCTTAATAATATCCACAAGTAGCTCTGGTGCTGGAGAAATGGTGGCTTTCAATGAAGGATTATAGAATGGAAGCAGTGGATCTCCTATTCCCATCTGGTTTTGACAAAACACCGTGCCAAACACTCTTGTATTTCCCATTGCTAAGCACTTCAATTTGGTCACCTGCATGTGTATACAAAGATATGGAATGAGCTTAATTGATGTTGAATCTAACATAGGCTAATTTAGGAAGTTACTTTTATAATATGCTGTACTAATCATTTAGTCATAGCATTCTTTGTGGCACAATTGTTTGTTTTCGTTATTCAATCTACCAAAGTGTTATACAAATAGATCATCGTGTCATATATGTGTCCTCAATTTATATAGCAGACAATTTGGTATATAGAATTTATATTTGTCTACCGAAGATTAAGTTGTTATTGTTCACAATTGTAGATGAAAACTTTAAAAAGTCATTAGAATGATGTAGCACAAGAACTAAGATAATTTGTCTTGATTGCAAAAATGGTAAAGCTTTAACTTCTCCTGCTAGTTTCTATTTCTACTATATATTATATATGAGTTAGGGGACGACCAAGGGTATTAATGTAATTTTATAGCTAGATGGTTCAATTATAGTCATCTCCATTTGTGGGTCGTTGTGTGGCTAATAACAATTTTTGTTATTTTAAATGTCAACTTATTCAACTATATTATGTCCAAAGTATTATTTCAAATAAATTTAAACTTATACAAAGATAGCATCTCTTGCAATCATATGTATTTTCAATTAAGGGGGAGTTAAATAAGGTTGTTGTGTTCATTCGACTCTTCCACAAAATATTAGATTGTTTATATAGAACTAAAAGTATTTTTTATTTTTATATGGTAGATGTTGAATTTTTTTATTGCTTTGTATATTTACTTTTTTATATCTCAAAAATTCTAAGTGAAAATAATAACTCCGCCACTATTTCCAATGTTCCAACTTTCTACATATTATTAATTTTTAGCCCAACAAATACTGTCACGCATGAAATTCTACAAGTAAATTTATAAAAAATATGTGGAATTAATTATGTAAATCATATCTTAAGAATATATAATGCAGTAATTTAATTTTTTTTTACTTGTAATTTAGTGGGCTAAAATTTATAATTGTTAACCTATCTCAAGATATTTATTTTTTTAATTATCAAATAATTATGTCAAAAAAATTATCGTTAAATCAAATAAATTTTTAATATATTGACATTTATAATTTTAATTTATTTTCTTGTATAGTTTCAAATAAAGTCAAAAGAAGAAAAACATTAAAAATAGTTGTTTAATTCAAGAGAATACATTAGGCCTAAAGTTAAAAAAAGCATTAGGGCATATTATATTTTAAGGTTAAGTAGGTAATTCAGTTGTAATTTATAGGTTTTATAAAATAAAAGTATAAAATGTGATCACTATTATCAATTTCTATTGTGTTTGATTAAAATAATTAATAATTATTTTTAAAAAATTAATTAAATATATTTAAAGTTGTAATATTGGGTCCATAAAAGGACCCTTAATTATCTAGTACTATATATAAGTGTGATCAAGCAAGTAGGTCTTGGTCGTCATGCCTGCTCGCTGGTCAAGGGTATTATAGGTAGTTAATAAGTTTGATACTTTAATAGTATTGTATTTGGCTGCTTTATATGTGTGCCTTTTTGTTATTGGGCATAAAAGTTGAATCATACTTTAAAAGGAATGATGTAGCACAGAGCTAAGATAATCCTGTCTTGCTTGCAAAAATGATAAAACTTTAACTTCTCGTGCTAGTGTATTTTATATGTATTGGGCATGATCAAGTAGAGATCGAAAATATATTATCTAAATTGTTAAATATATTTTATTAGATTCTCAATCCTGATATAACTATCATGGTTAGTACATATGTAAATTGTCATTCTGATTAATTAAAGGTAAGATCCTAGGATGGATCAAACAGGTTGAATGATGACAATATATATTAGTGAAATTATACGTTGATGAAATTCATATCTCAATATAGAGATTAATGATACATCTATTATGTCAAACCTTCCAAGTACATATGAAATAAATGAAGCATTAGATTTTTGAAAACTTAGACTAGCTAAATCATTATTTCTAGTTAAGTGACATGATGATGATCACCTGTGTTGATAACAATGGCATTGGGAAGAGGTAGAACATCGATCCATTGGCCATCTTTAAGGATTTGAAGTCCATCAACTTGATCATCTTGAAAGAGCAAAATGACACCACCAGCATCAGTGTGAGCTCTTAGACCATTCACCTTTTCTGGATGTGGACATGGTGGGTAATGACTCACTTTTGTCCCAAAAAATGCACCATTAATAATATTATTGTCCCCTTCATTGAAGGCTTTCTTGATGTCACCTTTTGTTAAAACTAAGTTTTCATCCATTACTACCATCACTTTCTCTGCTAGCTTCTTCACCTCTGATCTATATTCTTTCATTGTTTTTCTATTATTTTATAAAATCAGATAAATTTTGTCATGCACATATTTACCTGAATATAAAAGAAAAATTATTTTGTCACATTGAATAAACTTGCAATCAAAGTGATTTTAATGTTTACTGTTATAGAGAGTAAATTAAAGTTCAGTACTTTAATGTGACCAAAAAAGTTTGGTGACCATATTGTCATTGTTTTACTTTTTAAAAACATTTTAAGATATCATGCAAAATGGGGGGAAGTATAGGGGCCCGATTGACCACGGATAGTCTTCATTTTTATTTTTTTTTGAAATCATGTTTGAACATAGAATTGTTAGTATAATTTTTTGGAATTCAATGCTTGAAGTTGCATTCCAGAATATTCTCCAATTTAAATTAGTAAACTTCAAATACTTGTTTGCACATTTTTCACTTTAAATCACCAATAAAAATGTAACATAAATCATTTTGAGTTACTACATTTTGACCCTTCAATCTTTCTCATTCAATAATAACTAACTTGTATTTCTTAGTAACGGTAGTAATAATTCAGCAATTACATATCATTTTGGCATTTGATTTTCTCACATGAATATATACTGGTTGTCCCTCTTTTGTGTCGAGTAAAATGATACAAACAAATTTTTTCTTTCCTATTTTCTTGAGTGTTGGATTTTTATTCTTGTTGAATTTCTTTCAGTTTCTGAATTCTAGTTAATACTAGAATAGCTTGTTAAATCCCGGACGATACACCCAGTGGCGGAGTCACCTTGTGATTAGGGGGTTCATCCGAGCCCCCTTCGATGAAAAATTATACTATTTCTATATAGTGAAAATTCTTTTTTATGTATATATAATTGATGTTGAATCCCCTTCGGCTAGTTCGTGTGTCTATGTTTTTTGATTTTGTCACAAGTGAACATACGAACTAACCGAAGGGGGTTCGACATCTACTATATATACATAAAAAATAATTTTAACTATGTATATATAGTACAATTTTCCGTCAAAGGAGGTTCGGATGAATCCCTAAATTAAGTATAGCTCCGTCCCTGGATACACCTATACCGGATAAAATATCTTGAGGACAGTGTCTGACCTCAAGCTTTGGAGAAATATCTCAACAAGTATCCGTGATATAATATTTTTCCTAAAATTTACAGTAGTTTTTATGCGAACTTTCAACCTAATACAATTCTCTTCTTTTATCTAGACTTGAGAAGATGAAAAATTTGAAAAAAAAAAAAGATGTAGGAACATTCTTTTAAACTATCAAATATTAGTTTTTAGGTCTCACTGTCATGTGTGAGGTCGGGCAAAGCGGGGTAATTAAGTTTGAAAGATTCATTCAAATTCTCTTTTGTGAAAAATTATACTTTATATATATAGTTAAAATTATTAATTATATGTGTTTATTTTTTTATATTTGAAGCGTATGATGAAAATTCAAGTTCCGCGCCACTAATTGAGGTGTTATCAATATTGTTACTGCATTGTCGAGTTGTGGGAAGACAGACATCAAGAAACTTTCATTTCACTTGTATGTACATGCACCAGTATATGATGACCCCTTTATTTCATTTTGACTCTCGGGTGACAACTAGGCTGAACGAAATCGAACTTCAAATTGAATTAAATTGTAAATTGAGTTAATTGAAAAATAAATTTGACTAGGGATTTGGTTTGCTTTGGTTTGGTATTGAAAAAACCATTTGATTATAATTGAATTGGTTTGGTTTTAGCTACAAAAAAAAGTCAAATCGCATCAAACCAACCCGATATTATGTTTATATCATTTTAAAATATTGAATATATAAAAATATTATTGTGATGTAATTTATAAATCTTTCTTAAACCTTTTCATTTTTTTATCTTTCAACATATTATTTTAAGTTTAAACTTAAAATTTTGAATGATTCAATATAGATCTCAAATAAAATCTAGATCAATACTAATGCTAACAAAAATATTCAATCAAACACTAAGGTTGCATTTGTTTTTATTGAGATTCAGACGTCTGAATCTCAATGCATATATGAATGATTAAGATATTGTCTTCAGATCTGAAAACTGAATGGTTAAGACTATATATTTTTCAATAGTTGAATATGCAAAATTTATTTATTTGCATATATAATAAAAATGTAATTCAAATAAAAAATAGTTATATATTAGAAAAATATTTAATTTAATACAATAATATTATTATTTGATTGAAAAAAATATTTATATTTGTTAGTGATAATGGAGATGGTTTGTTATGGCGGCAGTGGTGGTAATGATTTATGTTAGTAATTAGTAATGTTGGTGGTGATAGTTGTGATGGTAGAGGTGTTCGGTATTGTAATGACTGTTATGATGGTGGTGATTGGTAGTGGTGGTTGTAGTGATGTGAAGTTAGTTGATGTTGGTAGTTGGAGGTGTTGATTGTGATAACTTAAAAAATGAATACATGATTGTTGATGATGTGTTGGTGGTAGTTGGAGATGCTGTTAGTTGTGATAATGGAGATGATTATTATCGGAGATATATCGTAGCGATGATGGTGGTTGAAGCGATGCTAGAGGTGGAGACACCGATAACGGTGGTGGTGACCAAAAAATGTGTGGATGATGATGATGTGTAGTGGTAGTTAGCGATGGCTCTGGTTGTGATTGATGAGTTGGTTAGTGTTGGGATTGGCCCGATAGTGGTTGATGATGGTGTTGATGTTGGTGGTGTTGGCATTGGCATTGACATTGACGGTGGTGATAACGACGGATATAATTAAAATAATGGAGATGGTAGATATGGTAGCGGTTGAAAATAGTGGTTAGTAGCAATTATGATTGTGAATGGTGGTTGTGATGGTGGAGGTGGTAGTTGTGGTGGTGGTTGGTGGCTAGGTGGTGGTTGAGAATGGTGATGGTGGCAGAGGTGGTTAGTGATGATGACTGATGATTATGGATAGTGGTGGTGATTATTATCCAACACAAGAATAACTCTTAATAATTAAGACTTAATTTTAGATCTGAATGATTAAGACCTATTTAGATCTCCATTAAGTGTAAACAAATGAGGTTTAAGAATGACATGCACTAATATTGTATAGCTATTCTTTAACTTTACATAAATACATAACCTAAATTTATTTTCTATTTAATATTTGGTCATGACTCATGCAATTAATACTTACTAGACTTATTTTAGCATGACTTAATATTTTTAAATTATGATTTTTTTTATCATAACTTATTAATATGAAATATTTGTTTATACAATTTTATTTTGTTGTTGCTGGAGTGTTTATTGTCATTATTCATTTCATAATTTGTGTTATTTTGTTAAGAAATACCTAAAGATAGTTGTGCCTTACAAGGATTAAGAAATATTTGAAGTACAAATTGATAATATATTTATATAAAGACTTTATCGTAAAAAACCCGAAAAAGTTTAAAAAACCCAAAAAAAATAAAAAATACCTCGAAGTTTATTAGTTTGGTTTGATTTCTAAGATTAAAAATCAGACACAAATAATTTGGTTTGATATATAAAAAATTTGAACCAACCCGACCATATACATCCTAGTGAAAACCAATAAAAAGAACTTAAATTATAGAAACACCCATATTTTGAATTTTGATCCAGGCATGAATTTTTACAATAAAAATGTGTTGCAAAAAAAATTAAAATACCTGAAAAAATCCCCATTCTTCACAACCTTTAGAAATCTGAGCCAAAGTGTGGCTCTCTCCTCTCCATCAAGTTTTGAAAAATCAATAACAAGAATAGTAGTCATTGTTAAGTAACAAGTGTTATTTCCCACAATAAAGTCGGATATGCAGAATCTGTCTATTACAATAACAACTTTAACTCGAGTTCAAGTATAAACAAGAACACAATGAAGTATCAAATACCTTTAACACAAGATCAAAATGACATTTCCAAGAGGTATATTTATTTTTCAGAAAAATAAAGATGAAACAAAAATTGAATAGGCCAAGTCATCCGAATTCACGAATTTTCCTTAAGGAAATAATCCCCCTCACTGTACCCGAGGTTGTGGAATTTTTCCTCCCAGGATAAAATAGCTAGCCAGACCAACAATAGCGCTACCTCAAACGGTTGGAATATCTTCGAACTCACAGAACATTTTGAGTGATCACACAGAATATTTTTGAGACAAGAAGAGAGTTTTTAATTTGAAAAATTTCGTATACAAACCTGTGGATGAAACCAGGTTTTTATAGCCACAAGATGCCTCTTCTGAAAAGTGGCAAAGGTTCATCTAAAAGGTGCAACCTTTTCTGAAAATTCATGTCTATTCGTCCAAACATTATCAAAACACATTCATCTAAAAGGTGCAACCTTTAGATGTTTGCGGAGATTTTAAAGAAATTTACCTTATCAAAAGAAAAGAGACTTTTTAGAGCAATTTATGCTGAAATTGGGTTTGGGGATTTTATTGAAGCTTGAAGATGAAATTTGGGGCTTTGCGCTCTGAGTTTTTTTGAATATGATATGTTCATTATCGTATTACAATACGCCATAGGTTTTGATCGTTGAACCTCATTTGTGCTCCTCAGAATAATTTGGTTTACATATTTTACCAACTCTGATCATCTCCCTTTGTACTCACGGAAATTGATTACACGTGAATACAATTGTTGAACTATTGAATAGGACACCTTTCCGGCAGCATATAACATATTTTATGCGCAGTTGTAGTTGTACGCTTACAAATTGCTTATTTGATTGTACTACTACTAAGGGTCCGTTTGAAATTGTTGTTGCAAAACTACTTATTTGAGAAGTATTTTTATTAAATGGCTTTTCAAAAAAGTGATTTAACAAAAAAAAATAATTTGTATTTGATAAATTTATTCGAAAAGTGTTTTTGATAATCAAATTATGTTTAGATAATCTTTTTCAAGAAATATTTTTTTGAGACAAATGACCAAAAAGGACATCTATCAATAACCTTTATTATTAAAATCAATTTATAGAGAAAATTTATTTTAAATATCTATGTTAATATTTTTAATTAAATTTTTTTTATTTAATTAAAAACTATGTAGTCTAAAATTTCCAATCAATATTTACATACATAAATACATTTTAAAAAAAAAATGGTGATATATTACTTAAATAATTTAAATATTACTTAAAACATCAAACAAAAATGAATACAAAAGTTATTTCATAAATTAAATTATTAAAAGTCAGCAAACACTATATTCATGCTTACAAAATCTAAACGAGATAATATTTGTTATTTGTTACCTTTTCTTTTGGATATGTTTTTACCGTTTCAATAGTAAAACTAAGTAACCAAATTCATATATGTATACTACCTGATGACAAATATTTAAAATAAAATTTTATCTATTATTTGTTATCTTTTTTTAATATATTTTTACAGTGTCAAAATTTACTAAGAATAAACAGTCATCATATTCATATATATACACACTATATTTTAACAAATATGTCACTTTTCATAAATTATTTATTTAAAATTAAATATTCGAGAAAAAATTTATATGTGATGTCAAAATACAATCTTGTAACGTGATTCATCTGTCAATTGTTATCATTAATAATAATAAAATAATTTATATATTCTTTAGTCATCATCATCAATGATATTTTTAAATTTATTTTTAAAAAATGAGTGAAAATAAAATAACAATATATAAATCATAAAGAATTATGACGTAAGTATGAAATGTAAAATTTTAAAAAGCAAACGTTAATCAAACTTGTAAGATATGTTAATTAATTAATAAGGTATATATATATATGTGCGTGTGTGATAGGGATATTTTTATCATAAGAAAATAATTTTCTGCTTCTAAATAATTTTCTGCTTCTTCTTCTGTTTTTTTTTTTTGTGAAGCAGAAATTTTCTACTTCTTCCCAGAAATAGAAAAACTGCATCTGCTTATTTTTAAAAGCACTTTTACAAGTTTATCAAACACATTTCTTTTTAAAAAAAATATTTTTTTCTCAAAATAAATGATTATTTTGAAAAATAAGCAATCCAAACAAGCTATAACATACTATGATCCATCCCCATCGTGGGGAAAGGTGGGTGTCCTCTGTTGCAGATATTTGTTTTTAGTATGCGCCTTTATGCTCCATAAGTGTGACTCAGAAAAATGACCCCTGAAATCAAATGCTCTCAACGATATTTTTTACTGTCTTTTATATTACGTCTCTCTGAATCTCCACGAAGGTTGCGTTTGGTTTATCTGCTTCTTATTTTTTTAGTTTTAGTTTTAAAAATTTTGTTGCTCGATACCAAGATTCAATTTTTGGATTGCTCAACCTGTACATGATATATTTACCTTAAAATGTCTTAAAAATCAAACTCAAACTTAAGATTTACAACCCAAAATCAATTAAGTATGCATCTCCAATAATAAGTCCATGATGGCTCATAAAATTGATCGCAGGATAGTGAGGATTTTTCTCTTTGACGTCATCTTTACTAGCCTCAAAGCAACAACTTATGTGAATCTTAACTGTTTTTCTGCTCCAGCATCAACTACCTTTGTTTTGAAAATATGTTTCTGATTGTCAAAATTTTAAATTTAAAAGCAAAAGAGAAAATCACAATGGTTTATTGGCCTGTTGGCATCGAAGGTTTAGATAGGTACAGTTAGTAGAGATCAACTGTTCAAGTGATCATAGATTTAGGTTAGGTGACTGTAAGAAAGAGAAAAAAACATTTAGGAATCCATAAATATTTGCGTAGGAGTTCAAAAATTGTTGGTAAGAACCTACTCAATTTTGATTAAACTAAATTCAAACGTAAAGAAAATACTTCCTCCGTCTCAAATTATCCGTCCTAAATTGAGATGGTATATTGATTAAGAAAAATAATTAATAACGTGGCTAGTTTACCATAATACCTCTATTAAATGATATTTACATTTTAATTTAAAAAAAAAGTAATTAATGCAAAGGATAAAACATGAAAAAAAAATTGTCTTAAAAAATTTGGGACGAAGAATTTGGGACGGTGGTAGTATTAGAAAGGTCTTAGTCCTTTAATATAAAAAATTTGAAACTTCAATTATTGAAAATAGTTACCGTAATTTGGTACAAATTCGTAAACTAAGTTGTTTGATACGTGTTATGATTGACCTCAATTTTTAATTATATTTAAGATTTCTACTTTTTCAAAAAAAAAAAAAAAACTTTCGTATTTAGGTAATTCTTTTTAGGAGAAAAAAGATTTTGAACTTCTATAAATTGAGTATACTTCTTTTAGGAGAAATTATTCTCTCTCAATTGATGTTTTTTTTTTAAAAAAATAAAATTGTATTTGTATCAGTCGTATGTATAATTTTAGCATATATCTAATTATTTATTTTCTACATTATTTTTTAAGTCACTTTTCTTTATTTTGATACTCAATTTCATACTTTTCTCCATTTCTTGGCTAAAGATTAGATTTAATCATATTATTCTAATATCTTACTATTTGTTGTTTTTTTTGCTTAATACAGATGGTAGATAAATATCGGTCGGCTTTAAGGATTTTTTTGTGTAAAGATAAGGTTTAATTGTATTGTTTTGATATCTCTATTATCATATTATTTTGTTGTAATTTAAAGATAATAAATGAATGTCGATCGACTTTGAAATTTTTTTTATATAAAGAATGAGTTTAATTGTATTGTTTTGATACCTCTATTACCTTATTGTGTTGTTGTAGTTTAGATGTGGCAGGTGAATATCGTCGGCTTTGAAATTCTTTTTTTATAAAGATTAGATTTAATTGTATTGTTTTGATATCTCTATTATCATATAATTTTGTTGTAGTTTATAGGTAGTAAATAAATCATTTGGGATATCATCTTCTTTGTATACTTTCACAAGTAAAGAAGACTACAAAACAATCAATTACTTAGAATAATAGTCAATTTTACTATCTTTCCTAGAAATTGACCGGAACAAGATGATTGTTGGTGTCAAAGGTGAGGCAATGGTGAAGTATAAGCACCGAAAGCTCTCCACCAAATAAGCAAATATCATCTTGAAGATTGTAGTAATTTAAGATCACTTATATTGGTTGATTAACTACTTGTTCTAGGTTGATGTTGGTCCTCTTTCTAGCCCCTATTTTTCAAAGGAACCTATTTCTTTTGAGGATGACAGTGATTGTAGTTTTAAGTAATTAGAATATGTTGTTTTAGGCCTTGTTATTTAGTAGTTAAAAATATTATAAATTTTGATCAATCATTCAGCAAAACAAGTTGATGGTTATTGTTTGCAACGTACAACTTCTTTTTATTAAAGCTTATTTGAAAATAAATACTTAATTTTTTAATCCAAAACTCGAAATCAAGATCTTTGATATGAATTATTATTGGATGCATTATAGCTCGAAATCAAGACCTTCAATATGAATCATTATTGAATGCATTATGGCTCAAAACCAAGACCTTCAATATGAATCATTATTGAATGCATTATGGCTCGAAACCAAGACCTTCAATATGAATCATTATTGGATGCATTACTTCACATTTGTTAAAGAAAAGTAATTATTGGTAAACTCACATAAGGTATTTTTCTGCCACTTTGAACTCCTTGAGATTTAGGAGTCTTTTTTATATTAATAATTAAATCCTGATCAATTAATTATTTATAAGTCCAACTTGTAGATATTAAAATTTGAAAAACTCTTAGAAAAGTGATTTAAATTTTTTGCCCTTCATTAAAAAACTTTGCAATAGACAAAACTAACTTTTTACTATTTTTGTAATATCTAAAACTTACAATCCATTTAAATTTAGTTATTAAATCTTTTCTGAATTATATACATCAAATTTTGGACTTTAAAATTAATTGAAATATTGCCTTAACTAAATATTTACAAAGAAAGTCAATTAATTGAAATGTGATCAGTTAAGAATACAAATTTGCCAGTTTTTTTAGTAAAACAACATATATATTTCTTTTTGCAAATTAATATTTTACTATTATATATAAGAGACAATCCAAGGACTTTGGTAGTCCTCATAAAAGTTTCTAACTTAATTTTAATCTTTTTAATTAATTATTTTTATGTCATAATTTTATCTTTTAAAGTCAAAACATATTTTTTATAGTTTACTTTTCATTACTTTGCTTTACTAAGTCAAATTTATTTTTTGTAGTTTGCTTTTCATTATTTTGCTTTACTACTATATATAAGAGAGAATGTGAGATTTTAGTAGTCCTCACATAAAGGTTTTTTTGTCAATTTATCTCTAATTTAAATTTTAATTACTCTACAAATTTTCATCTATTTTGATAAATTTGAACAATATAATTATAGGTCTTATTAAATGCTACAACAGTGAAGAGTTATGAAAAAATGATAGTGACATCATAAAAAATATTTATACAATCAAATTCCAAATTGATCAAAGAATTTATTGTGTTTCTATTTTGTGAAAAATTTTATTAATCTTATCTCAAATTATCATTTTTTTTCCTAACAAATTTATCATGAACAAGTAATTAAAGTATCTTGATATTTTCTTTATAACTCGGTGCATGCTTAATTATTAAATAGAAAATTATTTTTATATATAGCTAAAAAGTTTGAAAATTTAATTTTAAAAAAATATAATTTAACTTTCCAAATGTTAATGATATTAAATAATGAAAAATGAGAGTAGTTCTTTTTCACATTTTATGATGATGATTTTTTTAACAAAAAATGAGACTATCAACATTTTGTATAATTCAAGATAAAATAATTAATTTAATATGAAATATCCAAGCTTCATACATGTTTAAGAAATATCAATATAAATTTCTTAACATATATTTTTAGAGAAAAGAAACTACTAAAGTTAAAAAAAATTAGTAACTTTTCAATTTCTTTTGTATGGTTTGATATGAAAGAACATCTACAAAAGTATTTTGTTGAACCAATTCTTTTAATTATTTAAATTAAATTCAATCATTATTTATAAGTTAACTTTATTGATATTATCATATAACAATTTCCAGTATTAAATATTTATTATATTACCTTGAATGTCAGATTTTTTTTTTTTGTAATAAATGGATTAATTAATATAAGTTTAACTGGGAATAACTTAATGAAAATGAATTGAGAAAAAAAACGATGAAGTTAATTTAACATTAGATAAAACTCGATTTGGATCATTAAAATCTTTAATCTCCAAAACTATCAGTAAAACAAAAAGGAAAGTAGTGTTGGTGTATGCATGTGTTTGAAACTAAAGAAAAAATCCAAATTAAACTCTAAGAAAATTTTTTTTTTGTTCAATTTACATAAAATATTATTTGATTAATATTAGAAATATCGAGATATGTACGAACTATCGTTATAATTAATATAACGTCACAAAAATAAAATAAAAAAACAAGAATAGAATTAAGATAAAAAAATTACAAATATAAAGTTTAATATTAATTTTGGGCCCGGGCTTAGCATGAGCCAAATGCGACTAGTACATATATAAAGGAGAACTATAGAGGAAGTGATGTAACACCTCTCTGTGGCCTTCGTTCATATAAATCTTTTTTGTGGTTTTTTAAAATTTCCTCTTTCATTTTTTTCATTGATCAATTTGTTCAAAAAAATCTATCACATTTATTTATTTAATTATATTTCATAGGTTTTAAAAACATGTCTCTTGAACTCCCCTTTTTATGGATCAACTAATCTATAAAGAACAATCTTTAACTGTTGGGTGTACATTTTTATTTTCCTTCTTTCATATTTGATTTCTACTCTTGTTTTCTTCTAATATGAGTCAATCAATGAGAACTGCTAAATTATGATTTAAGTTGACAGTAGAGAATTTTCTTCCTTTTTCATTGTTGTTTAAGATAAATTTTTCATTTACAATGTAATACAATGTTCACGTGTGAAAGAATATGCATAAGTACTAATTACATGATGCATTTTGAATCTATCAGAAGGAGAAATTCATTTAGCTTACTACATTTTTAAAATATTTTTTGATTAATTGTAGTCTCCTTTTCAATTTGAGTTGTAGTTTAATTCTTGAGTTGTTTTAACTTATTCTATGTTATGTAAGTACCTTGAATACCAAAGGCTCAATCGGTATTGAGATCAAGGATAAATGAATCCTTATATTTTGTCGCAATATTGCAAGGAATTTGAATGTTTTGTTGTAGTTATTTCCATATTCATTTCCTTTCAAGTATGTTTCACTTTTTTATTTAATTTCTTAATTCTTTTGACGTGGTTTTTCAATTGTTCTCTATTAATGGCGTTCTTATTTTTTTCAACTCTTGCATCCTTATCGTTCTAGTCACAAATATATCGATATCTAATTAATTTTGGACGATCCAAGTAAGACAAAATCAATATTTACTAATGCCAATTATTTTTATTTATTATTGTATGAAATCTATAGTTTTAAAATCTCTATTTTCATATTTATACTGAGCTACTATTATAAAAACGGACTTATTTTAATATAACAATAGTGACATTCAAAGGAGAACAAAGATAGTAAATTTTTTGTTGATAAGAATTTAATTTAGATTTCAATGCTTTTGTATTTTGAAGTAGAAATAACTAAAGGTTTGACAACTAATCTAAAAACATACCAACATGGGTTGTGGTGTAGTGGTGGAATTACTCCACTCTTAATCAAAGGTTTCGGGTTCGAGCCTTGGGTATGGAGAAAATCATGTTAGGAGCGCCACCCCCAGAATGAGTCCTGCAGTGCGCGATCTGAATTAGTCGGGGCTCCAATGTGAGTACCGGACACCGAGTGAAAAACCAAAAAAAGATTAATCTAAAAACATGCACATGAATTTGATAAAGTTCTTAACTTTTCCCTTTAATCGGTATCTTTATTAATTTTATTTTTAATAATTTCGAAATTGCCAACTCAATCTCTCATGTTTATAACCTTCAAAAATTAATTTCTAATTTTGAGATATTTTACTTCATGAAAAATATAACACTATTAAATCTGAAAATTTAAAAATGAAGAAAACGAGAAAAAAGGTCAAAGAAACAGACATTTCATGTAGTTTTATTAGAGTTTGTTTATAGTATGGTATAGTTAGATTTTGAATACACACACGCACACACACACACAAACATATATATAAATCACTATTATTTCTTATATGTTATGATGACTTTTTCATTTTATTGTAGCGGTTACTGTATCCTTTTCAATTTCTCTGCTCTTAGTTTTGTTTTTAATTATATTCATAATTGTCAACATAACCTTTTATGTTTATAACCTTCAAAATTGTTGCACAAGTTTATGATACTTCTCTCTATAAATAATTGACAGTCTTTCACTAAAACTCTTAACTTTCACCTATAATTATCTCTATTAGTTTTGTTCTTAATGATGCTCATAATTGTCAATGCAACATTTCATATTTATAACCTCCAAAATTGATGTATAAATTTATAATACGTCTCTCTATAAATAATTGACTAAAATTCTTAACTTCCACCTTTAATTATCTTTATTGGTTTTGTTCGTAATGATAATTGTTTTGACCAAATTTTAACTTTTTGAGAAGAGTCGCCACTTAATTTTGAAAAGGAATTAAGAAACCTTTAAAAATACTTTCAAACGATTCAAAACAGGAAAATCATTTTAAGTTAGAGATTCTAGATAAGTGGTTCCTATTAATGTTTTAGGAAGGTGTTAGGCACCTAAAACGTCCGCTAACTTGCGGTTATCCAGACTGTTTGAAAAATCATCTTTTGATTAACTTTGAAAAGATTAATTTTGTCGAAAAGTGATTGATTAGAAAAAAGTTTTTGCAAAAATCAGCTAGGTTCGCAAGAAACACGTAAAACAAACAAGCATAAAGAAGAC
>NC_061116.1:170068845-170105926 GCF_002878395.1 Capsicum annuum
TAAGCCATATTGGCCCATTACGTAATGCAAAGTGAAAGAGCCCGTATAGACTCTGAGGTGAATTCATGCAAAGAAAAGAAAAATATATGAATTAGTATACGTTCACCGAACAAACTATCTTGACAACAAAAGAAATTCCGAAGGTTCAAGGCTTTCGAAAGTCACTACTCCAAACTCAAGCATAAAAAGGAAACTCTGGTACAAGATTAAAGAACTTATGACATGTAACTGATTCTTGAATCTTTAATATAGGGATCAAAGAGAGCATGATATATTACACACTAGTAATTTTTGCATAGAAACGTGCATATGCATGAAAGAATTCCAATAAAGGGTTTCAATTTTTCTAGTCTAATGTGATGATCTAATGAGCATAGAACATAATATTGGTCTTATTTTCTATAGTAGAGGGATGCTATAGCAGTTGTTAGGGGATTACATTAGTAGTAAATCCCAATCACTCTCTTTCGTGATAAACAGATAACTTCAAGTGCTTACTAACAAAATATATCAAAGCTAACAAAATTTTTATCAAGTAGCCATCAAAATACTTGACTGAGATATAAAACTGAAGAGCTGAAGATAACTTTTAAAACAGATGAATAAATTTACGCAATAGGTGGATCAAGGCAAGTTCGTTTCAACTCTCTTCTCTTGTGTTATACGGTATACAAGGCAATCCGATCAATTAAAGCAAAGAAATTCTCACTTAAACAAAGAACTATCAACTCTTCTGATCAGTAAAACCAAAATCCACATGAGAAGAGACGTAGTAAACGAAGCTAAAGGGAAAGTGGCGGAACGCTAATATTGACCTCATCCTCTTTCTGACAAGCTCAGAATGAGTTTCAATGGTCAAAATGATCATTGAGGAATCATGGGATTCACTAGTTTTTACACATATCCTCGTTATTCTTTGTCATTTGAGAACCCAAAGAATCCAAGAGGTGGTCCTACTAATGATGCTACCAGCTCAACCACATCAAACTAATGACAACACAAACCAGACGATATCAAATACTATCCACGAACATAACACCCTCAACCTAAAACCGTTAAACAAAGTTCAAAGTGCGGAACTTTAACCATGAAATTAGGTATAGCGAGATATCAATAGCCTAAGACATAATAAAAGCATGGAACTTTACTAAGAAAATAGCTATAATGACCCGTCATTAGCCCAAAACTATTTATCAGAGTTAAAGCAAGAAACTTTACTATGAAAACCAGCTTTTTCGACTCTTAACCAACATACAGAATGAGAGTACTAGATCAAAACTCAGTCCACAACGTTATTCCGATCATACAACAGGCTATAAATTAAAAGAAGTAATCACTCATAGATAGAGATAGTGGATTTAGGGCACTTTAATGAAGAACATGTCCTTAAAAGTACTAAGCAGCGGCATCAAACACATTGACTCAAATACTAACATAGCGATAACTATCATGAATGAAACCTATGACTATCGAAGCCATCTACCAGCAAACAATCCCAGCATACAATGTTACTAAAAATTTATTCACAACTACAGAAGATCGAGATGAAGCAGGAACAAATGAAAGCTTAAACGGAGTAGGATATTACCTTTTAGAGAGAAGCAAAACAAGAGTAGGAAACTTTTTCATCGTCAACCAAAACTCTAATTTAGCTGATGAACAAGAACAGAATTTCCACTCAAGACAGAATTTTCTCAAGAGTTTTCTTTATTTTTCTTTCTCCCTTCTCTTTCTTTCTTGTTTTTCCTCTCAAATTGTTCGTACCCTAGAAAAAAATTTCCCTTTTGTCTCTAAGATTATCCCTCTCTTTTCAAACATAAAATTTCTAATCCAGAAGGAAAGAAGAGAGAAAAAAAATTCTGGTTCTCACAGCTCAACCGAGCTCTTTATAGAAGACAAATTAGGGTAAAAAGGGAAACCACCCATTGAAAAATTTGAATTCCATTCCAAAACTAGATCAACACTTTTTTGGGATTTTTTGAGAAAATGGTAACCGGTGGACCAATTAAAAAATTGGGAAAACCAAATCCTTTTTCCAACCAATGAAAAATGACTAAATATGTACCTGATTCGTACCATTATCTCGAAATTTGTGGAATGTGGATGTTAGATGAGCCAACTCACCCTCGTTCTAGAAGATTCGAGAGTTTTTTTGAGAAATAAGAGTAGGGAGATAGGAACACGTCATTTTTGATTTGAGAATGGGTCAATTTGGTTGTTGAATTCGAACTTTTGATGGTGTTTTTCGATTAATATTGTCGTTTATTGAGGCTGTATGCTGGAGGAGTTGTACGCGTGGTTTCTGTGCGTGTGTATACACTATATGTATGCTGGTTGCTGTTGATTAAAGAAAGAGGGGAATTAAGAGTTGGGCCAGGTCGGTGGTTTGATTTTGGGCCACTGGATGTGGGCTAGCATTTAGAGAATTGGGCCTGGGGATGTTAAGGAATAGATAAAGGGAGATTGGGCTTGATCAGTGATGGGCTGGGTCAGCTGTTACTATTGGGTTGCTCAGCTGGCTCAGATTTAAGTTTTTAGGGATGGGGTAATTTATAAAATAGCTTCACTTAACAATTAACCTATTCTAATTAAATTTTGATCAAATTAAAGGTTAATTCGCCAAATGCATTGCGATTGTGGCCGATTTAATTTTGATTTATGATCAAATTTAATAGATTGATTAAGTTGAATTAAAATTAAATACGAATTAATACTTCTTTTAATTCCGAACTTCTTGATTTAATAAAATCAAACAAATATCTCTCCGAATAAATTATTTTTTGAGAATAAATTATAATTAAATTAAGATTTTAACCATTGTAGATTTATTTCAAGATAAGCCTTGATTATAATCCGATGTTTTGTAAAACGATTATTTAAGTATCAAAATTATAATTTCATATAATTGAATACGATAATATATAATCACTATTTTAAAATGACAAAATTACGTACAGAAAATATTTTAAAAATCCTTTATTCGGATAAAATAAATGTTGCAATTTTATTTGAAAATTGAAGAAACTCCGTATTAAACTTAGCTATGGAGGGAAAAAATTAGGTGTCAACAACTGCCCCCTCCCTTTGGGTAGGGTGGATGCAAGTAACCCTAGGCAAAGAGAGGTTGACGTTCCTAATTTTTGTCCGACCACAAATTCAAATTCAAAAGAGATTGATTTTCATACGTGTTTTGGAGTTATGGCCAAACCTTGGTATCAGGTTTCCTACATATCCCAGGTTACATGAGAATTCAGGCCACTTGTAGTTCATGAAGCTTGATTTAAAGCACGATTTTTTTAGAAAATTCGCTAGTTATCTCGGTTTTAGAGTTTTTAATGAAACTGAGAAGTTGGACAATGAAGGGATTTGGGGAGAGGTTGAAACGCAGTCGAGTTTTCTACATAAAGCCCAGCCTACATATCCTCGAGACTTAAGGAATCAGACTGCTTGTAGTTCGACTCAATCGGTAGAAAAGATAGTCTTTTATTTCAGACGATCTTTGACTCAAGATGAGTGACAAGTTGATCGAGTTGCGAAAAAGAGGCTTTTAACCTCTTAACGATGAACGTGGAGCTCTTCACATCCATAGGTAATAATTTACCTGGGCATAATTTCCAAAACTCTAAGTGTGTTGCCACTCGAATTTGAAAAAAAGAGAATGTTACCCTCAACATGAGTTTAGAAATTCCCAAAGGTGAAGCTGAACCCAGAATATCCTAAAATACCCACATGCTTCTAACAACGGTGTGGTTGGATGGTGGTGGTGATCATCCTTTAGCTCGCGTCCAAAGAGTTTGATGTTCTTCTTTAGACTATGTCCCGTTTTGCTGCTAAGAAAGAGTTTCACGTTGTGCTGCGTCCTTTTTGGAGTCGTCCGCACCTGTGGTTTTGATTTGAGATTTTTATCCGCTCGAATTCTCTCGAAAATATCTCAAACAGAAATCATTAGTAATAAGCCCAACTCACGAAAGAGGTGTATAGTTTTTTACCATATCTCCGCGTGAGCTGTTGTCTAAAAGCGAAGTCATCCTTTCTTGTACCTGTTTGGCAGGAAATAACTCATAATAACAGACACAACAACCTTCTTGGTTGTTATATAATTAGCTCATTTATCGAGCGAATATGTCTTCAAAGTGGGGTGGCCCTTTTGGACACAAGTGACACTTTATGCGGAACGGTCCCTACAATCGTGTAATCTTGTGCTGGTGTGGCAACCCTTTTAGTTACCTATATCACTTGTTGTATGTGGAATGATAACCTCTCCGGTTATAGCCGATGATCGATTTATAAATTTTCCTTAAATTGTCAATCTTTGGATAATCTTACGTATTATTTGATGTTGGATACGAGGCGACTTACAGATATCCTTTGAATTTCTAACTTTTAGATAATCCTGCACATTATCCGACCTTGGATAAGAGATGGCTTACAGGTATCCCTCCAATTGCTAGCTTTCAGGTGTTCCTGCACATCATCCGACCTTGGATACAATATAACTTATAGATATCTCTCAAATTGCTAGTCCTTAGCTAATCTTGCACATAATCGATCTTGGATATGACACGGCTTATAGAGAACCCTTGGACGTATCAATTTGATAATCTCGCATATTCTCCGGTAAGGATTTAATTGCGACTTATGGATAACCTTCAGACTATCAATTTTTGAGCAATCTTGCATACTATCCGGTTAGGATGTTGTTGTGGCTTACGGATGACCTACAGGCTATCAATTCATAGGTGATCTTTCACACTATCCTATTTCAAATAATATGACTTATAGATGACCCTCAAATTATCAATTTCTAGGAAATCTCATATATCGTCTGTCTTTAGACACCGACTTGAAGGCATCCCTTCAAATCGTGTACTCTTGATGCATTCAGATGCTGATTCATAAAATGATGAGATATCCTCGATGCCAGCACTTATGTCTAGCATGTCAATAGATATTAAATGCTTATGATATCCTCGACGCCAGCGTTTATGTCTTGCATGTCAACGGATATAAAATAATGATATCCTCGACGCCAGCGTTTATGTCTCGCATGTCAACAGATATGAAATGCTGATGATATCCTCGATGCCAACATTTATGTCTTGCGTGTCAATAGATATAAAATGGCGTTCTTGGCAAATAATATGAATGACCCTCTTGGCAATGATATGAATGGCCCTCTTGGCAATGATATGAAATGGCCCTCTTGGCAATGATATGCAATGGCCCTCTTGGCAATGATATGAAATGACCCTCTTGGCAATGATATGAAATGGCCCTCTTGGCAATGATGTGCAATGACCCTCTTGGCAATGATATGAAATGGCCCTCTTGACAATGATATGCAATGACTCTTTTGGCAATGATATGAAATGACCCTCTTGGCAATGATATGCAATAGCCCTCTTGGAAATGATATGAAATGACCCCCTTGGTGATTTAAAAATAGTTTCACCTGAGTTCATTTGTCAGCGTCTTGCTTTCTACATATACCTGTACTTAAGGTAGATTATTAGTAGACACAAAGTCGTTTTTGCTAGCGACCATTTTTTAGAAAATTCTAAATACAATACTTGTAAAGGAGACAAGACACTTTTGTTTGTCCTCTATGATCTCAAGAAATGAGATGGACAATTCAAAAGGTCCTCAATAAATGGGTATTAAAACCATTTTTAGGGATACCCAAAAAATACTGTTCTTGAGTATTAGTGCTCTGGTGTGGCTCCCAATTTGCTCGGGGATTTTTGAAAGAGACTCTCATTTTTGTGTATTGGTCCCTGCATCCACAGAAAAATTATTAGTTTGAGTGAAACTACTCCGTGTTGACCTTCTTCGATTCTCCATTTTGCTCCTCGCTATATTTTAGGTGTCCCATCACATTGGTACCTCCACCCTAGGTCCCTGCTCCCATAGACGCCAGACAATCACTAAGTAAAAGATTTGTAAAGATTTTTTTTTCAAAAGTAGTCTTATTTTTAGCAAATAGTTTCGAAAGTATCTGTAAAAGCTTTAGACAATTTCTGCCGGTCATGTCATGTACTAGCTCAACGAACGTCTTCCTCGTGGGTTTGACTATATCCGACGGATGATTTCTAAAACTTATGATCATTGTTGGATGGTTCGGCAAATAGTTCTTGTCATAGCCAGAAATTGAGTCTACCTAGACTTTTTTGCAGTTGGTGGCTTCAAAGGCCTGGCTTTAACCTCTGGTGCCGGGGAATTTGAAATATATTCCTGTAATTGATGGAAATTTTGAGTCCTCCCTCAAAAGTTCTGCCCCAGTTTAAAGTAGTCTGAGATGATATCATCTCGAGTGGATCTGAAGTCTTTGCTGATCTTCATTCTCTTTGTTGGATATTGATCTTTTCTTGTGAATTTTTGAGATTTCTTCTCAAAAATTCTGCCCCAATTTCCATTTCGTAGGGTTAATGATCAAGCTGTTGGGGCACCTATGTATCCCGTTAAAGCAAGAATTAGGTCAAACATAGTTCAAGACTACACTAGGGATATACAAATAGAAATTAATGGTATGACCAAAGCCGACATAGGCCGCCTACGTATCCCTTTCTTGGGAATTCAGGTCAAACATAGTTCATACATAAAAGGAAAGGATAAAATTTCCTAAAGGGTTGACCGAAGCCGACATAGGCCGGCTACGTATCCCTTTTTTGGAAATTCAGGTCAAACGTAGTTCATACATAAAGAAAAAGGATAAATTTTCTAAGGGATTGACCGAAGCCGACATAGGCCGCCTACGTATCCCTTTCTTGGAAATTCAGATCAAATGTAGTTTGTACATAAAAGGAAAGGGGTTCTAGGCAATTACACACTAGAAAACAACATTATTACAAAGCCGGTTACAAGTAAACCAAGGAAACACAAAAGCTATAACATCTTTCAAGCACAATATCTCTTTAGCGCATTAGAATTGATTGGTTTGGTCCACTCTTGACCATCTATCTCAGGTAGGATTAGGGCTCCTTCAGGTTGGAATTCTTTTGATTTTCACATTCCTCTATATCTACTACTAACTGCTCCCCATCACTTTTTTCGTTCATCATTATTTCCTTCTCCTTGTTCGTCTAACCCTTGACATGATATGACATTAACAGGTTTTTAAATTATTGCTATCAAAATAAACCATGCTAGATAATCATATTTTTTTTAAAAAAATTCTTAAATAAAGGGAGGCCTTTTGGAAAATAAATAAAAACTATGGCTCATGACCCACACAAATGTGGGCCCATGCTTTTTGAAATTTGTAAAACACAAAACGAAAATTTGAGACATAAAAGGGTGGATCACGGGGCCTCCTCTGGATCATTATCGATTTTAAAAACTATTAGTAATTTCCCTTTTATTTACCACGATGGGTGACGGTTTATGAGTGGAGTAGAGGTCCAGTTTTGCAAGGCCTCCCCTGATGCATACTTCTTCACCCCACCGGACCCTGGGAAATCATCTGGTAGAGCATTGCATCCTTCGAACAAATCTCCTATCCCATCCCCAAGACCATTATCATTTGATAACTCATGTACGGGAAATGACTGGTACAAGAGTGGCAAGGGCCTAAACAGACTCTCCTTTGAATTATCTTTGATCTCATCTTCCTTTCTTGGTTGGTACTCTATTCCTTGCTTAAAAGTTTTTTCTGGGACCATAAAAGGCTCGATAATTCTTTCTAAATCCTTACTTAAGGTGGCCACAACTTCCTCTATCTTCTCCACCTCTTCTGTTCTTTTGAGTCCTTCTGAATTTACCTTAGTGATGGCTTTGCTAGACGTCCAGTCACCCTCTATTTCAATTATGTTAATAATAGGTCCCTCATGGTTAGGCAATAGATTACTGTTAATATTTGGTGTCGACAACTGAAGCGTGATAACCTTCTGATCAATCAAATCTTGGATCTTATGTTTCAAGTTAATACAATCCTCGGTACTGTGCCCCACTGCTCCTGAATGATAGGTACAATTTTGATCGGGATGATAAAACCGAGAGTTGGGATTGATAAGCTTTGGCTGGATCGGTTACAAATAACCAACTTTTATTAATCTTCTGAAGAGCTAGGTACGACTTTCAGCTAGCAACGTGAAGTTTTGGGTAGGTTTCTTTTCAAAGTTTGGACGTGGAGAGTTATAATGGTTCTGATTTATAGGAGGAGTTACTTAATGATAATTTGGAGACGTTTGGACGTTTATTTGGTTATTTGGAAAAGTACCTTGAGTATGAGGCTGATAATTTGGCTGTGGAACTTGGCATTGGGGTAGAATATTTGGAATTGGAGCTTGACATTGGGGTTGAGCGTAAAATACAGGCTGAAACTTAGTGATGATGATGAGGAAAGAATATTCCCAGGATTGAATTTCCTCTTTAACTTATCAACGGAATTAGTAGAGACCGCAGTCGCATCCTCTCTTTTCTTCTTTGAGAATGCAGAAAATTCAGATGATGTTGGGGTTTTTGTAATTTTTCCTGTTCAAATGCCTTCCTCTAACGATTCTCCAATCTTTACTAAATCTGCGAAAGTTTCTCGGACCACGGATACCATCCTGGTATAAAAATTCTCCTTCATGTGTGCGAGAGAAAATCGATACCATTTCTTCCTCAGATATGGGAGGTTGTACTTTAACAGTTTCTTTTCTCCAATGAAAGGCGTAGTCTTGAAAATACTCATTATTCTTCTGTTTGATCTGGTCTAGTGAGTATCGGTCAAGGACTATCTCAATGTTAAATGCGAACCTGTCAATGAAACCCTTGGCCATTGCTTTCCAACTAGTCCATCTTTTCAGTTCCTGAGACATGAACCATTGTAAGGCTTCGCCACTTAAACTCCGGTTGAACAAACGCATCAATAATGCTTTATTTTTCCCTACCCCCACCATTTGATCACAATACCTTCTCAGATGGGCCATTAGATTTTCGATGCCATCAAACACTTCAAATTTAGGAACCTTATACCCTTCTGGTAGATTTATTCCAAGGTGAACATATAAATCATATACCCTAAACCATTGTGGTCCCTCGCTCCATGAGATTCTTTGATCCTCATAATCTCTTCATTCATAGCTAACAACTTCAGTTCATGCTCGGTCCTCCCCTCTTTCTCTTTCTTCTCATAATGGTCCACCTTAGAATTAGGAAGAGAATTATAGATGTCAGGGGATATGATGGCATGAGGAGGATTTGAAAGAGAGACTTGATTTTGCGGATGAAAGGAAGTTGGTTGGTAGGTGGGGAGGATGTTTTGGAAATTGGAAAGGTTCTGTTGAATTTGTGAGTAGCTTGGTGGAATCTGAGAAGGATTTTACAAATTTGGAAATGAATTTGGTGGATTCGGGGATAGATTTAATGGATTTTGTAGGTTTAGGAGTGAGTCTTGTGGATTTGGGAATAAATTTTCTTGATTTGAAAATGTATTCTAGGGATTTAGGAATGGATTCGGAGATGGGTTTTGTGGGTTAAAGATGGATTTTGTGGATGGTAGACATCTGGTTTATTTTCACGAATGGTGTTTTGGACAAATAGAGGATCGGAGATGGACGATATGTTATTTGGCTGATTCTCGAGAATAGGTGTACTGAGGGGAGGAATTTGAGTGGAGTCTCGTGTCCTCCTGGAGCGGGGACATTGATGGTGACAGCCAGGTTAGCCAAATCTTGAGTGCAATTTATTTCCTCCTGAAGCATTTCTAAATTTCTTGCGAGTTCCGCAATCATCTCACTCTGTTCTGCTATTACATTGTCCCTGATGGTCAATGTGTTTTCTTCATCATTTCCAGTCATTTTTGAATGAAAGTCAGATGATGGGATTTTGTGCGCTTTTGACAGGGTGAAGTAGGGATGTTCTGCCAGCTTATTTCAACATGGAGTAGTTTTCTATTATGTGTAAAGTAAAACAACTCAAAGGCAAACGTGTTAGTTTCCACATGTGATAAGCAATGCAAAAACTTGACAAGAAATAGCCACATAGAGTCGTTTGTGTCATAGCCAAATTCATCCATAGGAGCATAGCGGATAAACTTGCCTTTGATCCAACCAAATGCACATAAACACATAATACAGTTATATCACATAAAAACATTATAATAATGCGTATCCTAACTGGGGTGACCCTTTTGAGCCAAGGGTTTGGGCCTAATGATTTTTGAAGAAAAATATATGTTTGCTTAAGGTCAATTCATTATCCCCCAACTTTTATAGATACTAAAAGGGCATAAATTCCTACAAAAGATAACAAAAGAGGGATACAATCTTTAGGGAAAAGGAAATAACATGAAAGAAGACACGTTCCCACACAAGGGATAGAAAATACTAACTCCTGGGTGCTTCTTCTATCAGCCTTCGCCTTCTTATATTCGTCCATTTCTTATATTGGTGACATCTGTTGACGTTCAAACTGTGTCTTAGATGCAACCCCCCAAATTGATCAATTTCTTGCTCAACTTGCTTTAATTCTTCTTACGAAAGTAAACAAATTAAGTTTTTTCCCGTCCCCCAAAGAATAATGGATTGAATTAGACAGACATATATTTTATTCAACACATAAATATGGTTCATATATAATTGACTCGGGGTTAATAGACGCAGGACAGGTTTTCTAATGGGCCCAATACTCAACTCGAGTACTGGTTCGTCCTAGGCTCATGCCTAAAATAGGATTTTGGTTTCGTTGTATCCTATGTGTCTAGAGTGGGTTTGAACACTGGTTCTCAAGCGGACAACTTGAGTTTGAAAATACGAACAGCCATCAGACGACTCACGTGCTAATAAGTTATTCGTATTTCCAACACATTTTTGGAATTGAACAATAGGGGCCGGGACTTTCACGAAATCCTAAAACAGTTTAAATAATGCAGGAATATGCCATGAGATGCGATAGTTAAACTTTATAGAATCGAAACATACAAACAAATAAATATTTAATCGAAAGACGAAATCAAACATTTGGTTAGAACCTAGTTAAAATTCTCCAGCAGAGTCGCCATTTCTATTTTGATGAAATTTTGACTTTTTGAGAAGAGTCGCCACTTAATTTTGAAAAGGAATTAAGAAACCTTTAAAAATACTTTCAAACGATTCAAAATAGGAAAATTATTTTAAGTTAGAGATTCTAGATAAGTGGTTCCTATTAACGTTTTAGGAAGGTGTTAGGCACTTAAAACGTCCGCTAACTTGCGGTTATCCAGACTGTTTGAAAAATTGTCTTTTGATTAACTTCGAAAAGATTAATTTTGTCGAAAAATGATTGATTAGAAATTTTTGTTTTGCAAAAATCAGTTTTTAGCGACTTAGTTAGGGATTCAACTAGGTTCGTAAGAAACACGTAAAACAAACAAGCATAAAGAAGAGGAGAAGGGGAGGATGTAAGGGATTTTGGTCATTAGGCCCAAATCAATAAGACCTGTCCTAGTCTAATTGGTCTTTTGGCCCGTAACCTTTCCTAAACTATTTTTCAGGCCCGTTGGCCCAAAATTTGCTCCACCTGTATTAAATTTACAACTTTGGCTTCGAGGCCCAAATGAATAAACAACGAAATAAATAAAAGAATAAATAAATAAAGACAACAATACGAATGAAATAAATGAAGAAACGAGACTTTCAAGTCTCCTAGCAAACTTTGATCCATTCTCCTTCTTTCGCCTTTTGCACTTGCATGCCATGTAACTCGGTTTGGACCTCCTTTCAGGGCTTGACTCGAAAGATGGGCCATATTATCCCATTACGTAATACAAAGTGAAAGAGCCCGTATGGACTCCGAGGTGAATTCATGCAAAGAAAATAAAAATATATGAATTAATATATGTTCATGGAACAAACTATCTTGACAACAAAAGAAATTCCGAAGGTTCAAGGCTTTCGAAAGTCATTACTCCAAACTCAAGCATAAAAAGGAAACTCTGGTATAAGATAAAAGAACTTATGACATGTAACTGATTCTTGAATATTTAATATAGGGATCAAAGAGAGCATGATATATTACACACTAGTAATTTTTGCATAGAAACGTGCATATGCATGAAAGAATTCTAGTAAAGGGTTTCAGTTTTCCTAGTCTAATGTGATGATCTAATGAGCATAGAACATAATATTGGTCTTATTTTCTATAGTAGAGGGATGCTATAGCAGTTATTAGGGGATTACATTAGCAGTAAATCCCAATCACTCCCCTTCGTGATAAACAAATAACTTCAAGTGCTTACTAACAAAATACATCAAAGCTAAGAAAATTTTTATCAATTAGCCATCAAAATACTCGACTGATATATAAAACTGAAGAGCTGAAGATTACTTTTAAAACAGATGAATAAATTCACGCAACAGATGGATCAAGGCAAGTTTGTTTCAACTCTCTTCTCTTCTGTTATACGGTATACAAGGTAATCCAATCAATGAAAGTAAAGAAATTCTCACTTAAACGAAGAAACTATCAACTCTTCTGATCACTAAAACCAAAATCCACACGAGAAGAGACATAGTAAATGAAGCTAAAGGGGAAGTGGCGGAACACTAATATCGACCTCATCCTCTTTCTGACAAGCTCAGAATGAGTTTCAATGGTCAGAATGATCATCGAGGAATCATGAGATTCGCTAGTTTTACACATATCCTCGTTATTCTTTGTCATTTGAGAAGCCAAAGAATCTAAGAGGTGGTCCTACTAATGATGCTACCAGCTCAACCACATCAAACTAATGACAACAAAAACCAGACAATACCAAATACTATCCACGAACATAACACCTTCAACCCAAAACCGTTAAACAAAGTTCAAAGTGCGGAAGTTTAACCATGAAATTAGGTATAACGAGATATCAATAGCATGAGACAAAATCAAAGCATGCAACTTTACTACGAAAATAGCTATAATGACCCGTCATTAGCCTGAAACTATTTATCAGACTTAAAGCAAGGAACTTTACTGTGAAAACCAGCTTATTCGACTTTTAACCAACATGCAGAATGAGAGTACTAGATCAAAACTCAGTCCACAATGTTATTCCGATCACACAACAGGCTATAAATTAAAAGTAATCACTCATAGATAGAGATAGTGGATTTAGGGCACTTTAATGAAGAATATGTCCTTAAAAGTACTAAGCAGCGGCATCAAACACATTGACTCAAATACTAACATAACGATAACTATCATGAATGAAACCTACGACTATCGAAGCCATCTACTAGAAAACAATCCCAGCGTACAATGTTACTAAAAATTTATTCAGAACTACAGAAGGTCGAGATGAAGCAGGAACAAATGAAAGCTTAAACGGAGTAGGATATTACCTTTTAGAGAGCAGCAAAATGAGACGACGAATCAGTATGGAGATCACCACCACAGGAAACTTCTTCATCGTCAACCGAAACTCTAATTTAGCCGATGAACAAGGACAAAATTTCCACTCAAGACAGAATTTTCTCAAGAGTTTTCTTTCTTTTTCTTTCTCCCTTCTATTTCTTTCTTGTCTTTCCTCTCAAATTGTTCGTACCCTAGAAAAATTTTTTCCTTTTGTCTCTAAGATTTTCCCCCTCTTTTCAGACCCAAAATTTTCAATCCAGAAGGGAAGAAGAGAGAATTTTTTTTTTTTTGGTTCTCACAGCTCAACCGAGCTCTTTATAGAAGACAAATTAGGGTAAAAAGGGAAACCACCCATTGAAAAATTTGAATTCCATTCCAAAACCAGATTAACACTTTTTTGGGATTTCTTGAAATGGGGAAAACCAAATCCTTTTTCCAACTAATGAAAAATGCCCAAATATGTGCCTGATCCATACCATTATCCCAAAATTTATGGAATGTGGACGTTAGATGAGCCAACTCACCCTCGTTCTAGAAGATTCGAGGATTTTTTCTGAGAAATAAGAGTAGAGAGATAGGAACACGTCATTTCTGATTTGAGAATGGGTCGATTTGGTTGTTGGATTCGGAATTTTGATGGTGTTTTTCGATTAATGTTGTTGTTTGTTGAGGCTGTACGCTGGAGGAGTTGTACGCGTGGTTTCTGTGCGTGCGTATACATTGTATGTATGTTGGTTGTTGTTAATTAAAGAAGGAGGGGAATTAAGAGTTGGGCCGGGTTGGTGGTTCGATTTTGGGCCACTGGGATGTGGGCTAGCATTTAGAGAATTGGGCCTGGGGCTGTTAAGGAATAGATGAAGGGAGATTGGGCCTGATCGGTGACGGGCTAGAGATTGTGGCCGATTTAATTTCAATTTATGATAAAATTTAATAGATTGATTAATTTGAATTGAAATCAAATATAACTTAATACTTCTTTTAATCCCGAACTTCTTGATTTAATAAAATCAAACAAATATCTCTGTGAATAAATTATTTTTTGAGAATAAATTATAATTAAATTAAGATTTTAACCATTGTAAATTTATTTCATGATAAGCCTTGATTATAATCCGATGTTTTGTAAAACTAATATTTAAGTATCAAAATTATAATTTTGTATAATTGAATACGATAATATATAATCACTATTTTAAAATTAAAAATTACGTACAAAAAATATTTTGAAAATCCTTTATTCGGATAAAATAAATGTTGCAATTTTATTTGAAAATTGAAGAAACTCCGTATTAAACTTAGTTATGGAGGGCAAAAATTAGGTGTCAACAATAATTATAATTATTAATGGAACCTTTCATGTTTATAACCTTCAAAAATTAATGTATGAATTTATGATATCTCTCTCTATAATTGTCAACCTTTCACTAATTTAGATGGTTTGATCTGAAGCTATACGTTTATTCACCTATTTAGTTTTTAAAATATTATTAAAAATTATTTTTTTAGTTAATATTAAAATTTAATTTGCTTCTTTGCATATTGCATTTGTAGAAAAAAAATAATTGTGAAATTAAATTGTCTTTCTCCTTTGTTGAAGAGAAGTAAGGCAATCTTTTTATTACGTATTATGATTAGAAAAATATAAAATGCATAAGAAATAACTAACAATAGGATAATGAAAAAGTTTGATCTCATAATAGATTGAAACTATTCTTTAAAATAAAATAATATTGTAGTGGAAGAAAAAAGTTAAATAGATCTATTAGAAGACTTTTGGGTTCTTTAGAATACGATTCATACAAAAAGTGCTCATAAATAATACTTTATCTATTACATTTTAATTTGTCATTTTACTAAAAATAAATGTCTCATATTAGTTGATCACTTACTAAATTAGGATAGAATTAATCATTTTTTTTTTCATTTTACCCCTACAATTAATAGTATATATTAAATGTGAACAATTATCCTTAATTTTATTTTCATTTTTTTAATATGTTATAGATATGTGACAATTAATTATTAAATAGTTATGTGTAAATCATTGATGCTTTTCTTTTAATTATTTTAGATTTGATGATTTTGGCTTGATTGAATATGTATTAGAACACGATGATAACAAAATGGATTTGATTAACCACAAATTTATAATATCTGAACACTGAAAAGGTTCACATTATACTTTTGGGATGAAAAAAATATTTTTTTTTTGTATATTAATATGATACAACATGCGTTTGATATTAATGCATACAATCAAAATATTTCACGATTGAATTTCACAATTTAAGATTCTTGATTCTTTTTAATATATTAAAATAGATTAAAACGTATATTTAATAACGTATTTTATGGTCGCGCTAAATTTCCTAACCAAAAGCAATTATTATATCTATTGGTTTACTATCATTAATTTTGGCAAATTAAAGTTTCCTATCACATAAAAAGTTGCCGTATGAGCAATATATTAAAACCATAGTACAAATTATTTATAAGTCAAAAATTGAATCTGTTTTAATTTATGAATTACGATTTTTTTTTTCTATGTTAAAACTCCTATAAAACAAGTTATAATTTTAAATTCTTCATGATAAAACAACTATAACAACCAAAAAGAAAAAGAAGATCAAGTGAGACACATAATATATTTGAGATATAATATTATTTATATATCATTTAAATAGATATAACATTTATTTTAACGTCAAACTTTTTTAATAATGTAGTTCTTATTTATATAATTTAATTGACTGACTTAAGACACACGTATACCTATAATCTATAATTTATAATCTATAATCCATGTCAATATCTATAATCTATATATATAATCTACAATCTATCTATATTTATTTATATTTATGATATATTAAAAGTGTGAAGAAACTTAGAAAAGTTGTTTGAACTGTTTGCCCTTTATTAAAAGTCTCCGCTTTAAACAAAATCGTCATCTTTTCTTCAATTAT
The DNA here is from genome assembly GCF_002878395.1 of Capsicum annuum. Taxonomy (NCBI): domain Eukaryota; kingdom Viridiplantae; phylum Streptophyta; class Magnoliopsida; order Solanales; family Solanaceae; genus Capsicum; species Capsicum annuum. Next base: position 170,085,108 of record NC_061116.1, read on the forward strand.
AGGTGTCCTCTTTTGATAATGAAAGAGTATATTTTTTAAAGAAATGACGATCATAGTGTCCTCTTTTTTGATTAAAACCGTTGTTATTTTTTTAAAAATTGTCATTTCACTCTTTCCTTTCATTATTATGACTTTAATAAGTATAGTTTTTTAAAGAGATTATCATCATAGGTGTCCTCTTTTGGTTATGATCGTTGCTATTTTTTTTAAAAAATTTCATGGTACATGCCTTCTTTTGCTTAAGATTGTTGCTCTTTTGGTTAGGATTGTTGCTATTTTTGGCAAAGTAAAGTAATATGACTATAAAAAATATATTAGAAAAGAAATCACCATTGTAGGAGTCTCTTTTAGTTGGGACTGTTGTTATTTTTAACACACGATAATGTATAGTTAGGGTGTTAATTACAATTTGGCAGAATTGTAATTAGAAAAAGATAAAATGAATACTCAATGCTTTTATTTGATTGGAACATAGAAAGGCAGGTCAATTTTACTTCTAAGTATTAATTTTCCAAAATAGGTCTGACGTTTCCTCTTTACAACCACACTATTTATTAGGGTATTTCTGTTATTACTGGAAAAAGAAAGACCTATTAGAAAAGCTGTTCCACTTCCCTCTTCAAAAGTCGATTGTGAGGTACAATCTGTGTTCCTTTCCCTCTGATCATACAACTCCAGCTGAGGAAATTGTAACAAAGGAAAGCTAAAGAAGAGATTTTTCTTTCTTTTCAAAATGGGTCTTCTCAGATTGACGCTTCACTTGATGGATTTCCTAGCTTGGTAAATTAATTTCGTTTATTCAGTATGTTGTTTGGCTAAAGATGAAAATTTAGTGAAGAAGAAGGCTAAATTTAGCAAGTCTTTAGCTTTGAATCTTCCGAATTCCTACTTTTCTAAAACATTATTCGTATTTTCATGATTCTACGTATTTTGCATGTATTCATACTGGTCTTGTTTTCCTGATCTACCATATTTGCAGGCCTGCACTAGCTCTGGGCTATCCTCTGTAAGTGTGAGAAATCTCCCTTACTCCATACTCATTATCTATATAACTTCTTCTTCTTCTTTTTTTTTTTTTATCTTTTCAAGCCTAGTTTGCACATTAACCAAGGAGTATATACAAAGTTGTTTTATACGTTTGGCATATGTGTAATATTTATGCCAAGGGTATTCAATTGAAACCCCTTCGCTAAATGGCATAACAAAATTTCAAATGTTGAATGATTTCATTTCCAACTTGCTTGGTTACTGGTGACGTTTACCAATTCTTTTGTTGAACCAACGGCAGATGTGCATCAATACGAGCGATTGAGACTGGCTCCAAGTATCACATGAGGAAGCTAGTCACATATTGGACCATCTTTTCCTTTATTTCTCTCTTTGAGCACCTATTTGAGAAACTTATTCAATGGTAATGTGCTGTGGTAATCTTATTTAGCTGCATATATTATAATTTGTAACCTTTACTTTACGTCTATTCCTTTCATAATCATCTTTAAATCATATGGAAATAAATTGGAACTCTTTGACTTACACTTAGACTATTAACTAGATTAACTTCAGTAAGACATTACTCCTCCATTTCATAATAAATGAATTGTTGGATTTTGGCACACAGATTAAGGAAAAAGCATTAAAGACATAAATTTAACACAACTTTCCATTTTTACCCCTAAAAAAAGAAAAAGTTGACCTTGTAATACCTTTGTAATTGGTTGTCAAATCATAAGGGTAAATTTGAAAAAACATTCAATGATTCACTTATTTTGAAACACCAATAAATACCCCAACAATTCACTTATTCTGAAACGGAGGGAGTAATAATTAATGAACTTATGCTATCGTCTATTTTTTGGCCTCACCTTCTAGGCAGTTATCTACTTGATACTAAATCCAACGGAACGAGTATAAGCTTCATATGCAAATTCTCAAGCTTGTTACTGACATTGTGTCTGGATGCATCCCCTTATATTAACTCATTGAATTTTGACATAATCTTTTTCAAGTGAACGTCAAATTTTTATAACAACAACAACAACAACAAACCCAGTGTATTCCCACAAAAATTTTTATAACACCCTTATATAAGTTACTCACTTTGTGGGAGTATACTGGATATGTAGTTGTACTTATATAAGTTACTCGTCTATGTTGGTAGTTATAAGTCTGTTCTAGTGATCTTGCTTGTATTTCTTAAATTCTCTTGCTGAGAAGTTGAGGATTCAAGAGCTAGAGAGTTTCTAGAAGCAATGGGTAAAATTGTGTAGTATACATGGTTGGACATGAGAAACTACTCCTCCTGCATATACTAATGACTTTTCATTTACTTTGGCAGGATTCCTCTGTGGCCACATATAAAATTAATAACCATATGTTGGTTGGCGATACCACAGTTTAATGGCGCATGTTATCTTTATCAAATTCTTATTCATCCATATTTTCTGGTTAAATGGCACGATAGTATCAGTCAGTTTAATAGTTCTTGTTATGTTTATCTACGCCTTTTATGTTTGTGCTTGTCTGTCAACCTTCAAACTGTCACTGACTGGTTTAACAAGCCAATGGAGGATCCATCTCTCAAGAATGAAACATTTCTGGCTGTGGCAGAGAGGCATCTTGCAGAAAATGGATCTGATGCTCTGGAGAAACTTATTGCAAACAAGGTACGTCAGACATTACTTCAGCAAGGACAAGCCAGTTCATTACTGAATTAGAGATAAATTTGTTTGTACATCAGTTAGTTATATAGAAGTTGAGACTGCTATCCATTTCTGTAGCCAAAAGTTAGACTGTCGTCTGCCACCATTAATGTAAAATATGATTACAATTTCCTCTGGATTTTATAGCAATGTCAGGCTTCAGTATTGATTTTTTATCGACAAGCATTATCAGTGTTATTATCATGATGTCCTGTGTGCAGTCTAAGGATTTTAGATCGAATCATCATACAGAAGAGATCAAGCCTACTGATACTAGTGATGAAGCTGGAAGGCTTACCCTCAACCAGGTACCTAACCCGTTGTTCCTAGCTCCTTGTACTGTATGAAACAATTTTTAACTTCTTTTGCTGCCGCTTTATTGGCATTTTCACCCATAATGATTTGAAAAGTTGCATCAGCAGTTGAGTACAAGCTAGATGGTTTGCTTGCATATATGATATCATGCACCAATTTTTGAGATTTGCTTATTTCCAGCAAATTTGGGGATGCTTTGTGATGCTGTGTACCTTCCAACCCTTAAAAGTGTTGTATGTGCATGAGGAATAGGTTACTCTAGTAACATTATGCAATCATCAGTTTTCTCTAACAAAACATCGAGTCTGAGTTTTCCTTTTGTTAATAACAGAACTAATTACTTGTGTTCTTTTGTAGTGAACATCTTTTTTTCTGTTCACATGCTTTTATTCCTTAAAATCCCATAAATAACAATCATAGTACCCCTAATCAGACGGAATGTGTTGTGAGTGGTCCTGTTTGGGAAGATATCACAGTGATGGAGCATATGGCAAAACATGAAGCCGCAGAATCCAAACAGGTTATATATCTTAATCCTTGAATTTCCATTGTTACTTTGTTTGGAATATTATGTATTCACAAGTATACTTCTAGATGCCATGATAGATGAAATATTGAACAGGCTGCTAATTTATGATTGACGACAAGAGGAGAGCTTGACCTGCTTATGAAGCATACTGTATATTGAAAAAAAAAATAGGCTCATCGATCAAGCCAAATGTGCCAGATGGCATATGATAATGCACACTGAATCAAGTGCATTATCATTAAGACCAAGAGGAAACCTCCTTTATGCTGAAAAGTAGCCTAACGACCTTTTATTATTATTATTTTTCTTTTGCCTAACAACCTGAAAGTTAAACTGGTGCATTTTGTAAAATTAATCCTCTTTTGAAGTTTGCATTAGATATATATATTAGTATGGCCTCAAACCTCTGTTTCTCCTGTAAGCATTTGAAGCCATTAGAAAAGGGAGAGAATTAATGCTCTTAAAAAATTTTAAACATAAATACCACCTTTATTCTAGCCTAGGTTTTGTGTTTCTATATTCAAGAGAAAGTAATCTGTATGCCTACAGTTAAGATGTCTTCGGAACTGCAGGTAAAAAGAGTGAAGGAAAATCCTATTCAGATTGAGAGGAAAACGGCAGGAGTGCAAGTCATGGAAATGGTAGTTTCAGCAGATGCTGAAGAGATTAAACTTCCAGAGATTACTTTCTCAAAGAAAGTTCAGACAGAGTGGACTTGTGCAGTATGCCAAATGAAAACCACCTCCGAGCAAAACTTGAAATCCCATCTTAACGGAAGTAAACATAAAGCAAAGTGTGAAGGACTGAAAGCTTGCAAGCAGACTCCCAAAAGTGAAGGAAGCTCACCTGTTACAAAATCAAATCAGCATAATCAGCAAGTAAAACATGCAGCCGTAGCACGATCAGAACACAGTGCTAATGAGGCAGCTGAACCCAAACAGGTTATTATTTTTAAACCCTAGAACTTTCTTGGACATCTTTTTGATATTATGCCTTCACAAGTATTGATGAGGATGCAATTATTGAGAAAACGATAGATGAAGATCTTATGTAATTGATTGATTAAAAGAGGAGAGCTAGATGTTTCCATGAATATAGCTAATTAGCTGCTAGTGATACTCTTGGTGGTCAAGTTAATAGAAGTGCAGGATGAGGCTTATTTGTATACGAAGAGTCGAAGACAAAAGATTAGGCTGATCAGTCAAGCTACAGGTGGAGGATGGGAACTGATATTTGATAATGCACACTGAGATCAAGTACGCTATCACTTAAACTTGAGAAGAAACTCTGTATATGCTGAAACAATCACGGAGTAACCTGAAAGTTAAAACTGGTGCATTTTTCGAATCTCAGTTCTGCTGTGAACATTTGAGACCACCAAAAGAGGGAGAGGACTGAAGCTCTTAATTTATTGGAATTTATTTTTTATAGTCTAAGTAAAAGTAGTCTGTATGCCAGTGATTAAAATATCATCTGTGGAACTGCAGCTTAAAAGTGTGAAGGAAAATCTAATCCAGATTGGGAAGAAACCAACAGCTATGCAGATAAAGGGAACAGCACTTCCAGTGGATGCCGAGGAGATTAAACTCCCAGAAACCAATTCTGTAAAGAATGTTCAGACAGAGTGGACTTGTGTGGTATGTCAAGTGATAACCACCTCAGAGCATGACTTGAAGTGCCATCTTCTAGGAAGGAGACATAGGGAAAGGTGTGAAGAGCTGAAAACTTGCAAGCAAATGGCCAGAACTGAAAGAAACCCACCTTTTGCTTCAAATATGCCAGACAAGCTTAAGCAGGAACAAGTAAAACATGCACTTGCAGCACAAAAAAAGAACACTCGTAAAAAACCTAAAGAAAAGGTCCAACTAGGAGCTACTACTGGTCAACATCAAAGCCAGATGCAAGTGAAGAATGCTGGTGGTGCTACTCATAATTCTAAGCTGTGGTGTAGTTTTTGTGATGTTTGGTGCCCTGACAAGATTGCTATGGCTGCACATCTTAACGGTAGGAAGCACTTGGCAAAACTTCAAGAAGAATCAGTTTTACTGGTGGAACATGGGTTTTGAATTATGCAAATATGCAATTTTATCAGGGTATTTGAAGGTGTTTGCTCCAATTTAGGGATGTGTTGTTGAGGCAACTTTTTTTAATTATCAATACTGAAATTTAGTTGCTTAATCACTGGGAAGGACAAAGGGGAAAATTTATGTCAGACAAATGAGACTTGTGTATTGTCAGTTGGTATGAGGAATCAGAGCTTCTAATTTTAACTTGGCTTTTTGTTTTTTCATGTCTGTTTTTTATGGTTGTTCTTTTGGCTAATTTTACCAGATATAGAGGTTTTGCATTAAATATGGACTCTATTTAGAGTACAAAATGAAGAGCTAAACGTGAATGCACAACATCAACAAACCACCCGATAAACGTACATGAACAACAACAAACAATAACAACAACAAATCCAGTGTATTCCCACAAAGTGGGGTTTAGGGAGGATTAAATGTACGCAGTTCATACCGCTATTTTTGAAGAAGTAGAGGTTGTTTCCGATAGACCCCTGACTCAAGATAAAAAATAGTAAACAAGAGCGTAATGAAACATGAAGCAAGATGTATGACATAACATAAATAAGGAATAAGACATAATACAATATAAGTCAGAGCAATACGAAATAAGATAAATAAGCGCAATATAAAATACGAGATAAGAAAAGGATATCTGGAATAGGACAACCACCTAGTAATAACATACACTCACAGACCAAAGTTTTTGTTGTAATGAATCCTTGTAAACTGAAGTGGAAACAAGCACCTGAGCAAGAAATGTAATTGTACTTCAAAGTTCAAATGCTCAGTTGTTTGCAAAATTTGAATAATATTTGAAATATCATATGATTCCAAATATTTTTTTAGTTTGTCTACCCTAAATTTTGCCAAGTTAACCATTTAAACTATTTTTTCTATCAAATAACTTCAGCTTACATTTTTCTAGGACAAACTTAAAATACGGGGAATGGGATATGCTGTGCGTTCTCTCTTTCCACGAGCCTTTTCAACCTAAAGTAGGGGTAGTCCTGGACCATGATACAATATTGAAAATTTTGGTTCGATAATCTCGATTTTAAGAATATAATATTATTATCGTATCATTATTTGAAAATTTTTAAGTTCAATTTTGATTTTCTACATAGGGTAAGTCGATAATCATAGTTTGTTTGAATTCGACCTACATATACTGTTATAATAGAGAAATATGTCTTAGCTTTACAAGAAACTTCTCAATTATAACATAGCAAAACCTTACACATACAAAAATATTTAAAAGAAAGTAAAAACACTTATTTTCTTTAATTGATTATACAAAAAAAAAGAAAAAGACATTCCAATCGGTCCCACCGTGGGTGCCTTTGTATGTTATTACGGTTAAGCTAGAAAATCCAGGCTAAAGTTTTTAAAGTGCATGTTAAGCCTTGTTCCCTATCCCGGCATGTGAAGTATATATGTATATGCATTTGTTTATGTGCATTGGTTTTGAATGATTTTGAATTGTTGATCATGACATTTTATCCTTATCCCTGAGTTACATGCTAGCGTTCACCCTGCTAACCATCTTTGAATGTTGTATCCCCACATAATGTAGGAACTGGTTATTCTTCTACTTCTCCTGCTTAGTGATTAGGATTTTGGTATTAGCTTGTGAAATGACATTGAAGTGGTGAGCTTCCATACATCAAAAGTCTATATTTCATGAAGGTCTCTTATGTCTTAGACTATTTAGACTTGTTTAGCTATAGTCGGGGCCATGTCCCGACACTTTATTGATTTTTAGTTTTGGTAGACGATTTCTTTGAACTACTGTGGATATTGGGTAGTGTCGATCGATTGTTTGGATGGTCATTGATCGTCGGTTATGGACTTTTTTCGAATTTCCTTAAGCTTGTTGCATGTTATCTTGTTATGTGTTTGAAATTCATCTGACATTAAGGAATGTTATGATTGGTTTGGTTAGGTGCAGGGGGTGATCTTCGGTTCACGCGAGACTTCAGATACCTGTCATGATCAAGCATTAGTTTGGGTCGTGATAGGTTAATAACCACCTGGGATGCCTTAACCAATCTTAGGTCTCCTATGATTACCTCTATGCTCGGTTTGGGCCCCAGATAATTTTGATTTCTTTTGGGATGAATTTTATACAACTTAGAAGAATTGGGAGAAACGTCATCATGAAGTCTTCACCTTTGCTTTGTTAGGTACCTTAGTATTCCCATTAAATGAAAGGTGTGTCAATATCCATCTACAATCAGTGGTGATGGCCTTATTCAAGAAAGGGCAAGATGTTACAATTGTACCTGTTATCTTAGAAGAAGTATATAAGGCTATGACTGAAGTAAAATAGGATGCGATTTTTCCAGAGAAGTAACCTAGTATTGCAACTATGGATGATGAATCATTTGCACACTCCTTCTTTGATTAAATTGGATGTGGTTGACCATTGTTTTCCCAATCGAGTGGAAGCCATGGAACAGAGAATGCACTTTGATAAATTCTCATTGCCTGTAGGAGTCAATGCGTGGATTGAATTTCTCAAATCAAGAACTCTTGACAACATCCTTTGAACCTATCTGTGGCTCCATCTGAAAGAAAAATCTTGGTTAGATGTCGCATGCAACTTCTTCTAGTTTTAATAGGGCTCAACTATACTAGACCATACACCCCGAGTAGGGTGATGCACCAATTGGGTAGATTGCAAGGTGTTCCACCAATAATGGATCTTCAAAAAGATATCGAGTACTTTAAGGACCAAGCCTTAGGTGAGAGAAAATATGAGCAGTTTTGGTGTAACGCAACAAAGATAGGTGTAGATGCTCTCATAGAAGGTTTGAATAATCTGGGGTATACTTAGAGATATGAGATTTGGCTACAATCCATACCTTAAGGTATCAGTAGGCCATTACCGGCACAACTTAGAGGGAGGATACGGGAAATAACTATAGTTGATGACAATCAAGATGAAGATGCGAGGGATAAAATTGCGTTATTGAGAGTTTGGTTATCAAGTTTGGTTACAACTGTGGAAGAGTACCAAAAAAATCTTTTTAGGTGTACTCTATAAGAGGCAAGGACACACGCTAGAGGATTCTTTCCGAATATTAAAGTCTCGTTACAGGATATGTTACAAAGTTTGAGTTCAAGTGGGAGAGCGAGAACTTCACAGCCAGGTCCTTCACAAATAGGTCTATCACAGCTGGGGTCATCACGTGGAAAACAGTTTGAAGGGGCGTTTCTTATCTTTTGCTTGGTTAGAGTCCTTTGTTTTTTGTCGTTCTTATGTCTTTGTAGGTTGGTAGTAAGTTTGTTTTAGTATTGAAGTTGTCATTATTAATGTTACACACGTTGGTCCATTACAACCGGGGTCATCACATGACATAGCAGTTTGAAGGGCATTTTCTATACCTTCACAGACAGGTCCATCTTAGCTGGGGTCATCACATGGCACAACAGTTTGAAGGGGCATTTCCTATCTTTTGCTTGGTTCGAGTCCTTTGTTTTTTTCGTCGTTGTTATGTCTTTGTAGGTTGGTATTAAGTTTGTTTTACTATTGAAGTTGTCATTATTGATGTTACACACGTTGTTTTGCCAGTCTAGAGTGTTGTTTGGTTTTTATGTGATTGTTATCAAAGTTGTTTTAGTCTTGGGGTCTGTTTTGGTTATTTCTTCTATGAAAAAAAAATCTCTCTAGTTATGTTTCGTTGGTCTTTCTTTTTGCTTGTTCTTTGTTCTTAAGTTTTGATTTTTTTAAAAAAAATCTTTTGTTTCTGTGGTATTTATGCATAATTCTCTAACTACGCAAGATTTGATTCATGTGCAACATGATACGTAGGCAACCCAATGGTAGGTTCGATCTAATTATTTTTTTCTTTCATTTCCTTCTCAATTTTCTTCTTTTGAATAAAGTAAAAGCCAGGAAGAATGATAAAAAGAGTAAAATAATGAGATAAGAAACAAAATGAAGAGTGAGGGAAGAAAAAAGAAGGGAAAAAGATTGATGAAAAGAAAAAAGATAGAGGGCGAAAAATAGAGAAGAGCGAAGTGCAAGTGGGGTATAAGAGGCAGGATTGGGATGATGTCAATAACAGTGTTACCATCAAAACCATGTAGAAATGCGAATAAAACTAGGTGCTTAGCATACAATGTGATTACCATATCTTTTGTGTGACCTAACCCAACAAGTCTTGTCTTTGATAAGAACGTTCTTTCAGATAAAAGTGTTTGGTTTGTGAAACTCTGTCTAGTCATCCTTATTTCACCAGGTCTAAAGCAAAGCTTGTTATGGCTAACAAAGAGGCAGAAACATCTCTCAATGACCTAATTTAGAGTCCCAGGGAAGGGGGTTCGGACCTGAATAAAGAGATAATGAGGCTCAAACAACAATTAGAAGAAATGCACTGAGCATGGGCTAGTGGCATGCCCCCCTTCATTCCCTACTGATGATCTCAAAAATACTTCCAATTACTTGTCACTTTCTCAGGCGTAGTTTTTTGTTACAACTGATACACCACAGCATGCACCAGGATTCACTCCGCATCAATTCCATCCCAGTACTTCTAATGTGCTATTTGCAGTTCCTCAACAAAGGCCTACCGCCCATCCAACGTCGCCCACTGACCCTATGTTCTTGACTCCACCACCTCCTGAATCTCCTACTTTGGTTGTTCTTCCAACAATCATACTCCGTCAATCTGCTAGTGAATCGATGTCTAGGATTCCTGATGATCAGCATTACGCTCTGGAGTTTACCTCTAAGTTGAATAATCTGTACTATTACAATCAGCCTCATGCATTTCCTTTTGATCCAGAGAAGCCCGTCGTGATAGAAGAATAGGAATACGTGGCATAAAAATTGAAGAGTAGGGAATAGGCCATCAAAAACTTGAAGGGACTCAAGATTTATACATGTTCCAAAGTATTAATCTCCCTCTTGGTTTTAAGATGTCAATGTTTGAGAAATACGATGGGCACGGGGATTCAGTGGCACATTTGAGGCGTTATTGTAACCAACTAAAGGGCACCGGAGGGAAGAAAGAATTTCTCATGGCTTATTTCGGAGAAAGTCTATCAAGTCTAGCTTCTGATAGGATTGTTGATCAAGACATCGATAAGTGGCACAATTGGGATAATCTGGCTAATGAATTCGTGCAATAATTCCAATACAATATGGAGTTAATTCCCAATGAGAAATCCCTAAATAACATGAAGAAAAAGAGTACTGAAAGTTTTAGGGAGTATGTAATAAGAGCTTTGCTGCATTGGATTGGGTAATGCGCTAATTCCAATACAAGATAGCGTGAGCAGGACACTAGGGTGAAATTGCTAATGAAAGAGAGTAAAATGGTAAAGGTTTTACTCTAGTCACAAGATGAAACCTATTTTCAACACTTGTGCTTTCGGTAATGGGTAAACCGTTTGTTGAAGTAATCAAAATGGGAGAAATGATAGAAGATGGAATTAGGACCGAGCAAATAGTGAGATTTGCTGCATTAAAGGTTGCTACGTAAGAAATTAAAAGTGGTTTAGGGACTTTCGGAGGAAAGAATAAAAAGGAAGAGGTAGTTACTATTGTAGCTGGTCCACCTGTATATCCAAAAAGACCATCTCGTTATTACCCTACACTTCAAGCCCAAGTCTATCCCCAAGCTCCATATAATCACTTCCAATTTTACTACCCTCCACAAAACCCATTATACTCCATTTCACCACCTCCATACCTAGTATATAACGTACAATCAAATGTTTAAACCTCTTCTTACCCATAATGGCGTGTGCCAACTCATCAAAATCATCCTCCGGCTCCAAACTTACCAAAACCTTTCTAAATACAATTTCGACCTAGGCCTGAGTAGAATAAAGAAAAGTCAGTTAAGAATAATTTTATATCTATGAGGGAGTCATACACTAGTTTGTTTCAGAGACTGAGAGCATTGTGTCTTGAGCCCAATTTAAGGAAAACTCTTAAATTTACCTCCACGAAATCTTAATTATTGTCTGATATGTGAGTATTGTTTTGATATACCGGGGCATAATATAGAGAAGTGATAGTATTTAAAGAAAGCAATTCAGGATATGATTGACACAAATCAAATTATGGCGCAAGCCCCAAAGGTTCCAAACATCAATAAAAATCCACTATGGGTCCATGTTGAAATGAATATATTGGAATTGATATATGATGGTAAAGAGGCTATAATGTCTTACAAGTCTATCATTATGATCCCAACTAATGAGGAGAAATTGGTGAATGTTGCAGATTCGATGAAAGCAATGTCATTGAGTCAAAAAGAGATAGTAGAAGAGAAAATTTGAGAAAATAAGAAGAAACCAGTGTCAACTATAAAAGAAAGTGGAGAAACTATTGGTCTGAGTTAGGGTAAACCAAATTTAATGGTAGTAGGAGCTCCAAACAAGCCTATTTTAACTGTGAAAAGTGTACTTGCAATGCCTAGTATCATTAAGTCAGTGACACAACTCCCATTGGTCGACACTAAAAAGGTCCCTTGAAATTATAAGCAGTCTATGATTACTTATCAATGAAAGAAAATTATGGATGAAGCAACAAAAAAGGGGTTTGACTAATTCAGGAAGATGTTTTATTATGGAAGGATTGAGAAAGACTAAATCAATTATGAATAGACAATCGTCTCTCAAAAAGCATGTCATTGAGGAAGAAGCTGAAGAGTTCTTGCAAAAGATGAAATTGCCAGAATACTTAATTATAGATTTGTTAAGGAAGACTTCAACTCAAATATCCCTTCTCTCTTTGATATTGCATTCTGATGAACATCGTAATGTTATACTAAATATGTTGAATGGCGCTTATATCCCTAGAGAAATCACGGTGAATTAGTTGGAGAAAATTATTGGAAAGAATTTTGAGATAATCAAGATTAGCTTTTCTGATGATAAATTGCCGGTAGAAGGGACGGGGCATAACATGGTCTTTACATTACTATGAAGTGTGACTATTTTTATGTCACTCGTGCATAATCGATGGGAGTTATGGTGCTGATATTTGTCCTCTATCTACTTTACAGAAGTTGAATATCAGTATCGAAAGGACCCAACCCAACAATGTATGTGTCATAGATTTTGATGGATCAAAAATAAATTCCATTAGTGATATAAAACTAATGCTGACTATAGGGCCTGTTAAATTTGTCATTGAATTTCAAGTATTAAATATCGATGCCCCCTACAATTTTTTATAGAGAAAACCATGGGTTCACAAAGTTGGGGTAGTCGTATCTACATTGCATCAGATGATCAAGTTTGAACACGACAAGTAAGAGGTGATTGTTCATGGTGAAGGGGATTTGACTTTTCCATGCCCTTTATTAAAGAAAATAATGCAAAGGAGACATTGGTTTATCAATCTTTTGTTGTAGTGTTTATGGATCATATATTTGAAGGACATGTTATGCTAGGACCACAGTTATCTCCTACTTCCATCATGATGGTCAATGAGATGCTGAAATATGGTTTTGAGCTAGGAAAGGGTTTAAGAGTGTTTTCATGGTATAGTTCATCCAATATGCCCACGTGAGAGCCCTAATACTTTTGGTTTAGGATTCAAACCTATAACTGAAGATTGGAAAAAGACCAAGAAGCAAAATAAGGAAACATGGTTACTTCCTCGTCCAGTTCCACTACTCAATAAGTATTTTGTCAAAACTGGTGTCATCAAGACCATATAAGAGGTGGAAGATGAGTTAGTTGATGGTTTCCAGAACCTGTTCATTGAAGTTGGTATGGTTGAGATGGGAGAAGGTACCACTAAGGTAGAGGTGTATTTCATAGGTCCTGATCCATCTCAGCAATTGGGAAGTCACTCATCTCTCCATCAGGAGGGAGTTTTAGTAGTTTGTTTTTCTTTCTGTCTATTCGAGTTATTTTAGGGTTGTAATTTGGGATATATCTTGTTTATGTTCCTATTTTTGTTTATGTCTAAATTTTAATAAAATGCAATGTCCTTTTTGTTTTTGTGTCTAATTTATTTTGTTTGTCTTTTCTTTATATAGTTCTCTTCATGCCGTTTCTAGTGATATGACATATATGTGAAATTTTCAACCTGAACTTAAAATCCAATCTAATCAAGATATAATGAAGCAAGAGGTAGAATACGATGAAGAAGAGGCATTGAAAGAAATAAGCAAAGATTTGAAACAATTTAAAGACAAGTTCAATCCCAATTTGAATGAAACTGAGTCAATTAATCTTGGAGATCAAAGAGATGTTAGGGTAACTAAAATAAGTGTACATGCTTCGCCATAATTCAAGCATTAATTAATTATATAGAAATTTTTTCATGGTCTTATGATGATATGCCTAGTTTAAGCACTGAGTTAGTGACCCATAAGGTAATACCTGACCCTGCATTCCCTCCTGTCAAATAGAAGTTGGGAAAATTTAAAACAGATATAAGCATGAAAATTAAAGAGGAAATCATAAAGTATCTTGAAGCCAAAGTCATTCGAGTGGCTTCTTACCCTACTTGGTTGTCCAATATTGTTCCTGTCCCAAAGAAAGATAGCAAGATTCGGGTATGTGTTGATTATCGTGAATTGAATAAAGCAAGCCCGAAAGATGATTTTCTGCCACCCAATATCCATATTTTGTTAGATAATTATGCTAAATATGAGGTTACATTATTTGTGGATTATTATGCTGGGTACCACCAAATCATTATGGATAATGATGACACAGAAAAAATATCTTTTATCACACCGTGGGGGACTTATTATTATAGAGTGATGTAGTTTGGTTTAAAAATGCTGGAGCAACATACATGAGGAAAATGACCACTATATTTCATGATATGATGCATAAGAAAACTGAAGTCTATTTAGATGATGTGATTATTAAGTCAAAAAATCAGGCTAACCATGTTAAAGATCTAAGAAAGTTCTTTGAGATGCTTTGGAGGTATAATATCAAACTCAATCCGATAAAATATGTATTTGGAGTCCCGTCTGGAAAGCTTTGGGGTTTATAGTCAGTATTCGAGGTATTGAATTGGATTCTTCAAAGTTCAAGGCTATTCAGGATTCGGCGCCACCTAAGAATAGAACAAAGGTAATGAGTTTTCTTGGTAGATTGAAATATATAAGTAGGTTTATTGCTCAACACACAACCACTTGTAAATCTATTTTTAAGTTGTTGAATAAAACTACTGCGGCTGAATGGACTGAGGAATGCCAGGAGGTATTTGACAAAATTAAAAGATATCTATCAAATCCACCTGTGTTGGTGCCACCTGAGCCTAGTAGGCCTTTGATTTTGTACTTATCGGTTATAAAAAATTCCTTTGATTACGTATTATGTCAATATGATGTCATGGTCAAAGAGGAGCAAGCCATCTATTATCTTAGCAACAAGTTCACAACATATGAAGCCATATATTGTGCCCGAAGTTTGGTAGCAAAGAAGTTAAAGTATAATATTTACTTCTACACCACTTACCCCATCTCCCGCATGTATTCTTTGAAGTATGTCTTCAAAAGCCTATGCAAATAGATCAATTTTCAAAGTGGAAAATATTGCTTACTAAGTTTGACATTGTATATGTGACTCAAACTGCCATGAAAGATAAAGCTTTGACAGACCATCTTGCTGAGAATCCAATTGATGAAGAGCAGGAACCTTTGAATACATATTTTCCTGCTGTAGAAGTATTGTGTATTGATAAAGTCACCATAGATGCTGATCCAAGTTGAAAGCTTTTCTTTGTTGGAGTCGTGAACATAAAAGGAGTTGGGATAGGTGCAGTTATTATCTTTGAATCGAGGCAACATTATCCGGTAACAACACAACTTTGGTTTATTGTACCAACAATATGGTAGAATATGAAGCTTGCATTCTAGGGTTGAGATTAACTATTGACATAGGATTTTAAGAATTATTAGTGTTGGGGGATTCAGACTTGCTTGTCCATCAGATTCAACGCGGTTGGGAGATGCATGATTTAAAGCTCATACCGTACCGACAATGCTTGCAAGATTTGTGTCTGTAGCTCATGTTGGTGAAGTTTAGGCATATTAAAAGAATTCACAGTGAGATTGCTAATGCTTTAGGCACTTTATCTTTAATGTTCCAACATCCTGATAAGGCTTACATCGATCCATTGCATATATAGAGTCATGGTCAACAAGCTTATTGTAATACAGTTGAAGAGAAACTTGATGGAGAGCCTTGATTCTTTGACATCAAATAATATATTAAGTCGGGAGAATATCCAACATATGCCACCAGTGATAAAAAATGGACTATTAGACATTTGGCTAGTGGATTTTTCTTAAGTGAAAGAATTTTGTACAAGAAACCCCATGATCTAGGACTCTTGAGGTGCGTAGATGCTAAATAAGCTTCGACAATTATGATTGAAATACATTCTAGAGTATGTGGTCCACATATGAACGGTTATGTCTTGTCAAAGAAGATTCTTCCAGCGGGTTATTATTGGCTTACTATAGAAAAATATTCTATTCATTTTGTTCGAAAATCTCATCAATGTCAGGTATACGGTGATTTGATACATTCTTCTCTTGCTGAGTTACACACAATGTCTGCTCCATGGCCTTTTATTGCTTGGGGATGGACATGATTGGACCAATTAAATCAAAAATTTCAAATAGGAATAGATTCATTTTGGTAGCCATTGATTATTTTATAAAGTGGGTTGAAACGGCAGCTTTCAAGTCAATAACAAAGAAAGCGGTAGTAGATTTTGTTCATGCTAACATTACTTGTTAGATTTGGCATTCCAAAGGTGATCATTACAGATAATTCTATCAATATCAATAGTCATTTGATGCAAGAGGTATGCCAACAATTTAACATTGCACATCAAAATTCCACTCCATATCGTCCGAAGGAAGATGGCACCGTAGAAGCTGTCAACAAGAATATCAAGAAGATAATGCAGAAAATGGTACAAGGGTATAGAAAATGGCATGAGAAGTTGCCTTTGCATTGTTAGATTATTGTACAACTGTTCGCACTTCAACAAGGATAACTCCATATTTATTAGTGTACGGACGTGGTTATACCTATAGAAGTTGAAATTGTGCCTCTCTGAGTCATTCTAAAAGCAGAGATTGAAGATAATCAATGGGTCAAAACCCAATTGAAGCAGTTGAGTTTGATTGATTAGAAAAGGGTGACATCAGTATGTCATGGCTAATTGTATCAAAAGGGAATGGCTCGAGCATATAACAGAAAGGTATGTCCAGGGGTTTCAAAGTTGGTCAATTAGTATTGAAGTGCATCATCCCTCATTAGATTGAAGCTAAAGGTACGTTTTTCCCAAATTGGCAAGGGCACTTCATTGTGAAGAAAGTGTTGTCCAATGGAGCTTTATATTTGACATATGTAGAAGGCAAAACGACATAAATGGATGTCAATGCTAATGCAATTAAAAGATATTATATATGATCTTTATCCTTCATTAGTTCTATTGTATGTGTAGTACTTGCATTTTAAAAGGTTGATATGATGAAGACATTTTATTCCGCTATACCAATATTGTGTCTCCTTTCTTCACCCTTTTGAGCTTTGATCTTATTTTCTTTCTTTCATATCCCTCTTTTAAAATAAAAAATAGAGTCAGAAAAAAATAAAAGTGTAAAAAAAAGAGTTAAAAGAGTACGAAAAATCATCAATATAGAAAAGAAAATAACAAAAAATCAAGAAAATCAAACCAAAACAAAGAGCAAGTTGCTGGAACTACGTTTGACCTGATTCTCTTCTCTCGGGGGTGAATTACGTAGGCAGCCCTGTTGACACCTAATTTTTGCCCCTACAACTAAGTTTAATTTCAAGTTTCTTCGATTTAAATAAAATTACAACATTTATTTTATTTGAATAAAAATTTTTCAAAGTATTTATCTGGGTGATTTTGTCATTTTAAGTAATGATTATATATTTTGTATTTGCATATATGAAATCATGTAATTTTTTTATTTAAATAATTATTTTATGAAAAAATAAATTTTAATCAAGGGTTATTTTGAAAATTGATTCAAATGATTAAAATCTTGATTTTAATATAATTTCTTTTCAAAATAATTTATTTGAAAAATATTTGTTTGATTTTATTTAATCAAGAAGCTCGAGATCAAATTGGTTGTTAATTTATTTCAAATATTATTTTAATTTAGTCAATTTATTTAATTGGACCTTAATTGAAATCAATTCGGCCATAATAGCAATGCAATTGGTCAATAAAATTTTAATTAGGCTATGATTTAAATATAATTGTCTAAATTTTCATTGACTGACTATTTAATAAATAGTCTAAATTCTTAAATCCCTAATTTCAATCCCAAAAAATAATTTAAATCCTTAAAAAACCCAAATTTGGGTCAACTGTGCAGCCCAACAACATCAGATGACTCAACCCACCACCAACCCACCCTTTTACCCTTAGCCAGCCCAACAAAACAAATAACCACATCCTCTCCCAACCCAGATCAAAACCCCAGCCGCCCCAATCCATCTCACACTGACTCGGCCCAATCTCAGCTTTCTCTTTTCTTCAATAAAACAACGACAAAAACACAACAACAAAAATACACACCACTTCATACAGTAAAGCAACGACAACCCCAACAACCAAAAATTTCAACAACGACAAAACCCATTTACAACGTAGACAACAACAATTTCAACAGCTTCAGCGTGTAAACCCGATTCCAACCCGTATTCGATGGTGACTCGGCCTGCAAACACTAAAAATTCAGCCAAACAACGATCCTTAAATCATGAAAAACTCTTCACTCTCCATATTATCTCTGAATTTTGCAGACCTAGAACCATCGTTGTTGACTTTTGGCTCAAGATTGTATGTCTCCAACTCCAAAATCCAATCTGAATTAGAAGATGTCAATTCTAGTCCAAATTTTAGGGATATGTCTTCCCTATTTTGGAGATGAAAACCATTTTTTTGATCTATAAATAGACGTTGAGGGGAAGAAGGAAAAGGGGAATTCTTTGGGGGAAAATTGAGGATTCGGGAGGAGCACTCTTCTAACCCTACGTAACCAAAGAATTCAAGGAGAAATTCCCTTGAAACATTCAATCCTGATAAAAATTTAATCTCCGACGAATTCGTTTAAACTCCAGAGTATTGGCAGTGGGTTCCGGTAATGGTGAAACCCTTTTTATTTAAGCTCATTTGTCCCGATTAGCTTCCCGAAAAAAGGTAAACACCTCACCTCGTTTAATTTTTCTTTTGTCGTAGCAATTTTCTTTATTAGCGCATAAATTTTTGATAGTATAGTAATGAATGCTAGGATTATTTGCTGTAGAAGCCTCGAAGGCCATAGGTTTTTTGTAATGAAGATTATGACTCTATCTTATAGAAATTTTTGTTAAAGCTTGAGTATTGTTCTGATTTGTGTTCCTAGCTAAAAGTCTTGCCATTTAATCTTTAGTTCGTTGTTTAGTTTAGCGTCATTTGGTATTCTATCCATCATTTCCTTCTAGCCTAATATTGATCATCACAGTGCTTAAATTCATGTTCTTATTGTGGTTGTAGAACACTGTCTAGTTTGGATGTTTTCTTGTTGAGTTCATTGTTAGCTTAATCTTGTAAATGAGGACTGCTGCTTGAGTTTCTTTAGTCCTCAGTGCTAAGAAAATGACAAGAGTTAGTCCATGGTAAGCCCAAATGTTCGATGACTTCTCAAAGACCATTTCAGTTTTTGTTAGCCTATTTTGTGGTTGTCCAGAGAATGGCATGACCATGCATTTTTTTTCAGTTTATTTGATCATGCCTCCTTGTAATAACAATAAGTTCAAGTTTTGTTGTTTGGGTATAAGTTAAGTTTGAAACTATCTCCTTGTCTTTCATGATCAAAAGAACCATTCTTAAAAACATATTCGATTCAATATCAAAACAAGTTTTAATTCAGATTTCCAGAAAGCTTACTTATATGTTCCTCATATGTAAATTATCTCAATGCTGGAATTTTTTCCACGTTTTAAGGATTTTTGTTCCAAATGAAAGATTGAATCTACCGAAAAATAGCAAAAAGTGATGTTCAAGATTGTTCTTTCTTAGTTTTCAATCGATTTGTGGACTTATTTGCATTGCTTCATTTTTAAGGTAGTAAGTAACCCTCCCATTCTCTTTCTTTACTTGTGAAGTTAAAAGCTTTGCTTGCATTTGAGTCTTCTAAAAGCAGGATGCTCAAATAATAGATTTTTTTAGCTGCGGGATTACCTTTTAAACTTTGTTCATCTGTATATCCATCACTCTCTTTTATATTTGATAAAGTGTAACCATAGTTGTTGCCGTGGTTCATGTACTCTTGTCATTTGCCTATGTTCCAGAATGTTTATTTTGTTCTTTAATCGATCGAGTAAGATATATATTAATTCTTTTCTTTTTTCCACTTTGCTACATATGAATTTTGGGTCCGTTCCCTCCAACCTATCTTTGCATCTACGAGACCAAGTCCCAAACCTTTAGAGTTGAGCTCCATGCCAAGGTCCCAAAAATGGACCAAAAGACAAGAAACAAGGCGATATACGCCAATATACATTAATATACAAGGGATATACAGTGAAGAGGGGGAGTGAAGGTGTATAGGTAGAAGAATACTATAATATATGCATATATGACTGATATACAATCGGATATACATCAGATATACAAAAACGTAGGGGTAAATAGCTGCAGTATACTACTGGTATACATGAAAAAATGTATTGAAAATCGATGGAGCTTAGGCCCAAAATCTTGGCAACCCATTAATGGTCCAAAAGGGCCCAATTTTAACTCATTCTTTATTTCCTATTCTTACTTATTTGTATTTACTTGAATACTCCAACTAATTAATCTAGATAAATCCCCTAAGGCGTTACCATTTTATTTTATCACGGCTTTTAGTCAATTCGCAATTTTCTCACCTAATTCATCTCATCTAAATGAATTAAAGTGGTTCTTTTGATATTTCTTTCTTAAACTAATCTTAAAAGGAAAAATTGTTAAGCAATTTAATTTAAAATGACATTTGTTCTGTTCATACGACTAATAGCCTACTTGGGTGAAAATAATCTCCTTCAAACTAGGAAATCTATTTCCTCATAAATTCTAACTTTCCATAATTAATAAGATACTTTTAATATGATATTTCCTTAACATTCTCCAAAGGTGTTATTTATAGCAAATCAATCTTTTTTATAATAATAATAATAATAATAATAATAATAATAATAATA